>NC_089017.1:67252892-67543257 GCF_963932015.1 Anas acuta
GGAAAGTGAAGCCCGTGAGTTGAGATAAAGACAGTTTAATAAGACAGGAAAATAATAATAACAATAATAATAAAATAATAACAATAATAATAATAATAATACAATGGTGATAATAGTACTACTAATAGTACTACTAATAATATGTACAAACAAGTGATGCACAATGCAATTGCTCACCACTCGCTGACCGATGCCCAGCCTAACCCCGAGCAGTCCGGCCCCCTCCCGCCGGCTAGCCACCCCTATATATTGTTTAGCATGACGTCAGATGGTATGGAATACGCCTTTGGCTAGTTTGGGTCAGCTGTCCTGGGTCTGTCCCCTCCCAGCTCTTACTGCACCCCCAGCCTGCTCGTTGGCAGGACAGAGCAAGAAACTGAGATGTCCTTGGCTTTGTATAAGCACTGCTCTGCAACAATTAAAACATCGGGGTGTTATCAGCACTCTTCTCATCCTAAGCCAAAACACAGCATTCCACCAGCTACTAGGAAGAAAATTAATTCTCTTCTAACTGAAACCAGGACATCTATCCACCCCTTATTCCATACCATTTATGTCATGCTCAGGTTGCACTCTTTTCCATACATTCTAATTAGTCACCTATAGTAGTCATGGTAGTGATAACATACAGTATTATATAGTAATTAACATGGTACAATTCAGTTCATGGGCTATTCTCACCCAGTATTAAATCTCCTTGAGGTACACACCGAACCTCTCCGTTCTTTTGCATCACCCACCAAGTGTATCCAGGTCCCTGAGCGAAAACAATTCCACGAATAGGTTTGCCTTTTCCTGAGGCAGGAGTAGCCCAGACTGTTTTACCCAGCATATTTTTTACATGCACTACAGGAACTTTATCCCCATCTACAGTACGTAACAGGTTTGATTGGGCAGGTCCAGCTCGGTTGGTAGATCCCCTAGTATTGACTAACCAGGTGGCCTTTGCCAAATGCGTATCCCAGTTTTTGAACGTCCCAGCGCCCATTGCTTTCAAGGTAGTCTTTAACAGGCCATTGTATCGTTCAACTTTCCCGGAGGCTGGTGCATGATAGGGGATGTGATACACCCATTCAATACCATGTTCTTTGGCCCAAGTGTCTATAAGGTTGTTTCGGAAGTGAGTCCCATTGTCTGATTCTATTCTTTCTGGGGTGCCATGTCGCCATAGGACTTGCTTTTCAAGGCCCAGGATGGTGTTCCGGGCGGTGGCATGAGGCACAGGATATGTTTCCAGCCATCCGGTGGTTGCTTCCACCATTGTAAGTACGTGGCGCTTGCCATTGCGAGTTTGAGGGAGTGTGATGTAATCAATCTGCCAGGCCTCTCCATATTTATATTTCAGCCATCGTCCTCCATACCAAAGAGGCTTTGACCGTTTGGCTTGCTTGATTACAACACATGTTTCACAGTCATGAATAACCTGTGCTATAGCGTCCATGGTCAAGTCCACCCCTCGATCACGAGCCCATCTGTATGTTGCGTCTCTACCTTGATGGCCTGAGGTGTCATGGGCCCATCGGGCTATAAATAATTCACCTTTATGCTGCCAATCCAAGTCCACCTGAGCTACTTCAATCTTAGCAGCCTGATCCACCTGCTGGTTGTTTTGATGTTCTTCAGTAGCCCGATTCTTGGGCACATGAGCATCTACGTGGCGTACTTTCACAGCCAGGTTCTCTACCCGAGCAGCAATATCTTGCCACAATGCAGCAGCCCAGATGGGTTTGCCCCTACGCTGCCAGTTGTTCTGCTTCCATTGCTGTAACCATCCCCACAGGGCATTTGCTACCATCCATGAATCGGTGTAGAGATAGAGAACTGGCCATTTTTCTCGTTCAGCAATGTCTAAAGCCAGCTGAATGGCTTTCACTTCTGCAAACTGACTCGATTCACCTTCTCCCTCAGCAGCTTCTGCAACTCGTCGCGTAGGACTCCATACAGCAGCCTTCCATCTCCGATGCTTCCCCACAATACGACAGGACCCATCAGTGAACAGGGCATATTTCTTTTCATTCTCTGGCAACTGGTTGTACAGTGGGGCTTCTTCAACACGACCCACCTCCTCCTCTGATGATATCCCAAAGTATTTGCCTTCTGGCCAGTCCATGATCACTTCCAATATTCCTGGGCGACTGGGGTTTCCTATTCGAGCCCGCTGAGTAATCAGTGCAACCCACTTGCTCCATGTAGCATCAGTTGCATGATGCGTAGAGGGGACCCTTCCCTTGAACATCCAGCCTAGTACCGGCAATCGGGGTGCTAGGAGGAGCTGCGCTTCAGTACCGACCACCTCCGAAGCAGATCGAACTCCTTCATATGCTGCCAATATCTCCTTTTCAGTTGGAGTATAGCGGGCCTCAGATCCTCTGTATCCCCGACTCCAAAACCCCAGGGGCCGACCTCGAGTTTCCCCAGGTTCTTTCTGCCAGAGGCTCCAGGTGGGGCCGTTCTCCCCGGCTGCAGTGTAGAGCACATTCTTTACATCTGGTCCTGTTCGAACTGGCCCAAGGGCTACTGCATGGACTATTTCCTGCTTGATTTGTTCAAAGGCTTGTCGTTGTTCAGGGCCCCATTCAAACTCATTCTTCTTACGGGTTACTTGGTAGAGCGGGTTTACAATCAGACTGTAATTTGGGATGTGCATTCTCCAAAACCCCACAACACCTAGGAAAGTCTGTGTTTCTTTTTTGTTAGTTGGTGGAGACATAGCTGTTATTTTGTTGATCACATCCATTGGGATTTGACGACGTCCATCTTGCCATTTTATTCCTAAAAACTGGATCTCTCGTGCAGGTCCTTTGACTTTATTCTGTTTTATGGCAAAACCAGCTTTCAGAAGGATTTGGACTATTTTCTTCCCTTTCTCGAAAACTTCCTCTGCTGTGTCACCCCACACAATAATGTCATCGATGTACTGCAGGTGTTCAGGAGCTTCCCCCTGCTCTAGCGCAGACTGGATCAGCCCATGGCAAATGGTAGGGCTGTGTTTCCACCCCTGGGGCAGCCTATTCCAAGTATATTGGACTCCCCTCCAAGTGAAGGCAAATTGTGGCCTGCACTCTGCTGCTAGAGGGATGGAGAAAAATGCATTAGCGATATCAATTGTGGCGTACCACTTGGCTGCCCTCGATTCAAGTTCATACTGAAGTTCCAGCATGTCCGGCACTGCAGCACTCAGTGGTGGCGTGACTTCGTTCAGGCCACGATAGTCCACTCTTAGTCTCCACTCGCCATTAGACTTTCGCACTGGCCATATGGGGCTATTGAAAGGTGAATGGGTCTTGCTGATCACTCCTTGGCTCTCCAATTGACGAATTAGCTTATGGATGGGAATCAGGGAGTCTCGGTTAGTGCGATATTGCCGCCGGTGCACAGTTGTGGTAGCGATTGGCACTTGCTGTTCTTCGACCCTCAGCAACCCCACAACAGAGGGGTCCTCTGAGAGACCAGGCAAGGTAGATAATTGTTTAATGCCCTCTGTCTCTAAGGCAGCTATACCAAAAGCCCACCGGAACCCTTTTGGGTCCTTGCAACATCCTCTTCTAAGATAGTCTATGCCAAGGATACATGGAGCATCCGGGCCAGTCACAATACGGTGCTTTTCCCACTCATTCCCAGTCAGACTCACTTCAGCCTCCAATACAGTCAGCTGCTGAGATCCTCCTGTCACTCCACAAATATAGATGGGCTCTGGTCCTTTATAGCTCGATGGCATTATAGTACATTGTGCACCGGTGTCTACTAAAGCCTTATACTTCTGTGCGCGTGATGTGCCAGGCCATCGAATCCACACAGTCCAATAAACTCGATTGTCCCTTTCCTCCCCCTGGCTGGAGGCAGGGCCCCCCTAATCCTGGTCAGAATCTTCTTCGTTTCTGTGTTTGAAGGATTGTCTGCTGGAAGTTGGAGCAGCAAACTTTTCGGAGAATCCTTTTTTCCTGATTGTTTTCTTTTGCAACTCACGTACCCGTGCCTCTAGGGTCGCGGTAGATTTTCCATCCCATTTTCTCATGTCCTCTCCATGGTCTCGTAAGTAAAACCACAGGGTGGCACAGGGTGAGTACCCACCATATCGTCTTCCTTGTGTGGGTGAACGCCTACCCCTGACAGCTGAGACACTGCTTTGTACAGGTGCGGAGGAGAATAATCTCTCTTCAAGTTGGTGAACCTTTTCAGAAAGTTTCTCCCAAGTGTTCTCTTTTGGTCGGTGGGCACTGGTTGGTTCAGGTGGGGAGGACAATAGATTCTCTTCAAGTTGGTGAACCTTTTCAGAAAGTTTCTCCACAGCTGAGACGCAGGCCTGTAAGGAAGAGGAGAGACTTTCTTCGTACTGCCGGAGTTGTTTAGCCGCTTCATCCACTGTGGGTTCCTCATCCTCTTTCCAGGCCATTATTGCCAATGAGCTGGCATATGATGATGGTGCACTCCGTACAAACTTCCACCACATGGGTCGTGTACACTTGACTTCATCTGGATCTTTGGATGTTTGTCTGAGGTCTGGATCCTCATAAATCACTTCCCGTACGGCTAATTCCCTCAGGTACTGGATTCCCTTCTCCATAGTGGTCCACTTGCCTGGTAGACATAAAATATCTTCCTTGAAGGGATACCTTTCCCTCACAGCTGAGAGGAGACGCCTCCAGAGGCTGGTGGGTTGTGCTCCATCTGCAATTGCTTTGTCAATGCCGGCGTCTCGAGCAAGGGATCCCAACCGTCTGGCTTCCCTGCCGTCTAATTCCACACAATTGGCTCCAGAGTCCCAGCACCGGAGCAGCCAGGTGACAAGCTGCTCACCTATACAGCGACCAAAATCTTTTCGCACATCTCGTAGCTCGCGCTCGTTTAGGCTTCGGGTAGTTACTGTTGCTTTTTCGGCATCCTCATCTTCCTCCTCCTGAATCCTTGATGGCCCAGCGTCGTCATCATCTTCATCATCTCTATACTTAGTTTTGGCAGAAGCCTTACCTGGATTGGCAGAAGACTCTCTGCGTTCTAAACGACTTGAATTTCTATACCATATTTTCACCTTCTCTACAGGGGCAGCTTGCACTGCTACTGCTCGTTTCTCTGACTTTGTTACAGGGTCTGCCACAGGGGTTGGAATGCCCTCTGCAGGGTCAACTTGCACTGCTACAGCTCGTTTCTCTGACCCCGTTACAGGGATTGGAATACCCTCTGCAGGATCAACTTGCACTGCTACAGCTCGTTTCTCTGACCCCGTTACAGGGATTGGAATACCCTCTGCAGGGTCAACTTGCACTGCTACAGCTCGTTTCTCTGACACGGCCACAGGAGCTGGAGCGGCTGCAGGAGCTGGAGCAGTTGCAGGAACCGGAGCTGTAGCGGCTACAGGAGCTGGAGCTGGAGCTGGAGCAGTTGCAGGAGCTGGGACTGGAGCAGCAGTAGGAGCTGGAGCTGGAGCGGCTTCAGGAGCTGGAGCTGGAGCAGCTTCAGGAGCTGAGACTGGAGCAGTTGCAGGAACTGGGACTGGAGTAGCGGCCGGAGCTGGAACTGGAGCGACTGCAGGAACTGGGACTGGAGCGGCTGCAGGAGCTGGAGCTGGAGCGGCTGCAGGAGCTGGAGCTGGAGCGGCTGCAGGAGCTGTAACTGGAGCGGCTGCAGGAGCTGGGACTGGAGCAGCTGCAGGAGCTGGGACTGGAGCGGCTGCAGGAGCTGGATCTGGAGTGGCTGCAGGAACCGGATCTGGAGCGGCTGCAGGAACCGGATCTGGAGCGGCTGCCGAGTCCACCGTAGGGGTCACAGTGGCCGTTGGATCTGTCACAGGGCTTGGAGTGGCCGCAGGGTCTGTCACTAAGTTGATAGCAGTATCAATGGCAGCTCGATAGGCATGAGCCAGGCCCCAGCACGTTACAATGATTTGTGTTACTTTAGAACTGCCAGAATCATGACACCTTTTTTTCAAGCATTCTGCCAGTTTTTGAGGATTTTGCCATTGTTCAGGGGTGAATTTCCAACACACTGGGGGTGCCAACTGCTCTAGATGCCTGCCCATATCCACCCATACTCCCTGCCACCCACAACTATCCTGCCTCCGGGCAGATCTCCGGATGAGCTTCATAAGTAGTTGTTTAACTTTAAGCAGAATCTGAAGTGCATTCATGAGGCAGAACAACAAGACTATGGTATTCTGAGTATTCCAGAAATATTCAATATCTTGGAGAGCTATTGTGACAAGCTCAGGGGATAAGAGGGTGGTGAAGGAGGAAGGCAGAGTGATCCAGGAGGATACAGGGGTGGTGAAGGAGAAAGGGAGAGTAAGCAAGTAAGGAAAAATATCCTCCCCTTTCCCCTCCACAGATTGACTCCCTAATGGAAAAAAACAATAGGTATAATTGCTAATAGTTTCCAAGATACAGTTTCCAAAGTACAGAGTCGACGATGTTACTGAATACAAATAACAAGTTAGAGTCATGACCACATATTTCATCGTCTCATAAGCCATTGCTACAACACACAGCACCATAATGATCTGAAACCAGGGCCCGGAGAGGATAAACAACACGACAGAGAGCAAATACGGAAAATAATGTACTATAATACTCAATTTGGAAAACAGGCGCAGCAGAGTTGAGATTAAAGCAATCAGCATCATGACAAGTGACTATTAAGCAGGTCTAATCCTTACACCAATTTTAGTTTAACACACTCTGGTCAGATCTGCCGTTATCTCAACCTTTCGAGCCCCACGTTGGGCGCCAAAAAGACTGTCGTGGTTTAACCCGGCCGGCAGCTAAACACCACGCAGCCGTTCGCTCACCCTCCCCCCTCCCTCTCTGGGACGGGGGAGAGAAATGGAAAGTGAAGCCCGTGAGTTGAGATAAAGACAGTTTAATAAGACAGGAAAATAATAATAACAAAATAATAATAAAATAATAACAATAATAATACAATGGTGATAATAGGAAAGTAATAATAGTATGTACAAACAAGTGATGCACAATGCAATTGCTCACCACTCGCTGACCGATGCCCAGCCTAACCCTGAGCAGTCCGGCCCCCTCCCCCCGGCTAGCCACCCCTATATATTGTTTAGCATGACGTCAGATGGTATGGAATACCCCTTTGGCTAGTTTGGGTCACCTGTCCTGGGTCTGTCCCCTCCCAGCTCTTACTGCACCCCCAGCCTGCCCGTTGGCAGGACAGAGCAAAAGGCTGAGATGTCCTTGGCTTAGTATAAGCACTGCTCTGCAACAATTAAAGCATCGGGGTGTTATCAGCACTCTTCTCATCCTAAGCCAAAACACAGCATTCCACCAGCTACTAGGAAGAAAATTAATTCTGTGCTAACTGAAACCAGGACACTTGTATAAGAAGCAGTGTGGCCAGCAGGGCTGGGGAAGTGATTGTCCCCCTGTACTCAGCTCTGGTAAGGCCGCACCTCGAGTACTGTGTTCAGTTTTGGGCCCCTCACTACAAGGAGGACTTGGAAGTGCTTGAGTGAGTCCAGCAAAGGGCGACGAAGCTGGTGAGGGGCCTGGAGAACAAGTCCTGTGAGGAGCGGCTGAGGGAGCTGGGCTTGTTCAGCCTGGAGAAGAGGAGGCTCAGGGGTGATCTTATCGCTCTTTATAAGTACATTAAAGAAGGCTGTAGCGAGGTGGGGGTTGGTTAGTCTATTCTCCCACGTGCCTGGTCACGGGCCATGGGGGAATGGACTAAAGTTGCGCAAGGGGTGTTTTAGATTGGATCTTAGGAAGAACTTCTTTACCGAGAGGGTTATGAGGCATTGGAATGGGCTGCCCAGGGAAGTGGTGGAGTCACCATCCCTGGAGGTCTTTAAAAGAAGTTTAGATGTTGAACTTAGTGATATGGTTTAGTGGTTGACTTGTTAGTGTTAGGTCAGAGGTTGGACTCCATGACCTTGAGGTCGATTCCTAGACAACCTAGACAATTCTGTGATTCTGTAAAACTTATTGACATTTTTTCTCACAGGCATGGCAGGAGCGAGCTTTTGGCAGTGCCAAGCACCTCCCCTCCCACACAGCCTCATCCCCATCCAGAAATGTCTCCTCCGAAGCACTGCACCATCGTGGTACACAATGTGTACCACGTGGTTCCTGGAGCTGGTGGCAGAAGCCTGAGGGGCCGTGCCTCAGGCAGCCCAGCTGCAGCTAACGATGCTGCCCTCCACCTGCTCCTGCAAGTTCATGCTGACCAGCACCTCCAACAACACCCTCTCCATCGAGCTCATGCTCGGGGTGAAGCAGGACCACTCTGACACCTACCTGACCTTCCAGTAGTCAGAGGCCGGCGTTCGCAGCAGCACGAGGCGGCCCCAGAGCTGCGCTGTGCCAGAGATGCTCTTCTTCAGGAAACACCTCGGCATGCTCAGCACATCTTCCACCTCCAACATCTGCAGCTCTGTGTCTGTATCCTGGTAGGCACCAACTTTGCCACCCGTGTCTCGATGACCGCTGTCACTCACCTCCTGAGCTGACCACCATCCTCGTGTCAAGCACGCGCAGGAGGGATTTCACCAGCGATGCTTTCGGTGGCTGCGAAGCTGAAGGAGTGACACCCTGCTTGCCACACGCCCCATGCCCCAGAGCTGAGCACGCTGCCCATGGAGACGATGCTGCTCAGCTGGGAATTGCTCCTCCATGTCATCTCCACGGCAAAACCACCCCTGGGAGAGGCACAGCCCGTGCAGCTGAAGACATCGCTGCAGGGAAGCTTGAAGCAGAGACTCCTCTTTCCACCTCGACAGTGACCATCTGGGTTCCTGGGGAGTGTCCACTCACTCCAGGAGCTCTGAGCTCTGCAAAAATTGCAATATATATTGCAATTTTTATTATATTGTTTATATATTGTTTATTATTTATTGTAATATATATTGTTGATTTGAACAAACGCTTTGTCTGTGAGTGTCTGTACCACACCGGGTCAGGAAATGCCACAGCCCCAGGGAGCATTTAGCTGAGGAGCTAATTCCGGGGGCGCCAACTGCAGTCCTTCTGGAGCTACAGCTCTGCTGCCTGTCCTGGCTCCTCCAGCAGGGCAAGGAGAACAGCTCAGCACCCTCCTCAGTGCCGCATGTTGCCGGTGTGCTGTATGGAGTCTGAAGGGGGTACTCGTGCAACGCGAGGCGAACCATGCCCTGGGAGCCCGACGGCTCCCATCACAGTCCAAACGCTTCTTAAACTCCTGTCCCAGTGTGTGACCACCCTCTCGGTGAAGAACCTCTTCCTGATGTCCAGCCCGAACCTTCCCTGCCTCAGCTTGACCCCATTCCCTTGGGTCCTGTCACAAAGAGAAGAGATCTCACTAAAGAGAAGAGATCTGCCCCTCCGCTCCCTGGCGTGAGGAAGCTGTAGGTCACAATGAGGCCTCCCCTCAGCCTCCTCTTCTCCAGGCTGAACAGGCCCAGTGCCCTCAGCCGCTCTGACTTGTTAGTGTTAGGTCAGAGGTTGGACTCAATGATCTTGAGGTCTCTTCCGACCTAGACAATTCTGTGATTCTGTGATATCAATCTATGGGCCCAGCCAGGATCCACCCCAGGTTGCTGAGCAAGTGGCTGACATTTTTGCAAGGTCCTTGTCTACAATTTTTGAAAAGCCATGGAGTTCAGGAGATATCCCTGATGACTGGAAGGGGCCAATGTCACACCCATCTACAAATACAGGCAAAAAAAAAAAAAAAAAAAAAGGACCCAGGAAACTCCAGGCTAATTCATCTTATTTCAGTCCCTGAGAAAGTAATGGGCCAAGTACTAGAAACAACTACAAACCAAATGAGGCAGGTGACTGGAAGAAGGCAGCACAGATTTACCAAAGGTAAATCCTGACTGACTACCCATATCACCTTCAATAACAAAGTACTG
This sequence comes from Anas acuta, assembly GCF_963932015.1. Classification (NCBI taxonomy): domain Eukaryota; kingdom Metazoa; phylum Chordata; class Aves; order Anseriformes; family Anatidae; genus Anas; species Anas acuta. Next base: position 67,262,734 of record NC_089017.1, read on the forward strand.
TTTTCTATGAACACGGGGAGAGCAGTGGATAATTCTTAGCTGGACTTGAGCAAAGTGTTTGACACTTTTCCACAGCCTTCTACTGAACAGACTGACATAATTCAGATTGGGTGGGTGGGTGTTATGTGAGATGGGTAGGAGATTGGGTAATCGGCCACACTCAGAGGGTAGTGATCTATGTTGTTTTTTTTCTCAGACTGGCAGCTTGTCACATTTGGGGTCCCTCAGAGATTGATACTGGGCTCCATGCTGATCAATGTCTTTATAATTTATCTAGATGATGGGATTTAAGACACCCTGAACAAGTCTGCTGATGACACTAAGCTGGGTCATCACTAAGTGAGATGGACACATCAGAAGAGAGAGTCACCTTACACAGAGACCTTGACAAGCTGGAAAATGGTTGAATCCCCATTACTGGAGGTTTTCAAGATGCTTTTGGACAGCGTGCTAAATAATCTCATCTAGGCCTCCTTTTCCCACAAAAGGTCGGACCTAATGGTCTTTTGAGGTCCCTTCCAACCCGGGCTATTCTGTGGTTCTGTTGTTTTATGATCCTATTACAAGAGTTGGTGTGTTTGGACATTTGATATGCCTGTGTGACTGAACAGCAGCACCTAGCAAAGTCCAAGCCCAGGAGCCTGCAGCTACTCACCATGGGGCACAGTGCAGCCATCACAGGTTGCAGCACTGCACAGACACCTACCTGGCCAGCTTCCATCACTGACACCCCAGAAAAATGATATTTGAAACACATAATGCCAAAAGTGCTTATCTAGGAACAGGCAGGTATTTCTGAATCCTCTCTCTGCTTGAGACAGGAGGAAGCTAACTGTTGGTTCTGATACTAAACTATGCTAGGGAGCTGGCCCAGGAGACACTGCAGTGCCTATATTTTAAAAATGCAATATGAAAATGCTTTTCTTTTCTTTGTCTGCAATACATTTTGAGCCCCCTGTGAACAACATGGTTATCAGCTCAAAACTAGTATTGAATGGTGTATTCATTCCTGTTCATCAAAACATACAGTAATTCCTTGCCTAAAGCCAAGCTACCCTTTGTGTATAGTTACAGGGGAGGACAGATTTGAGACTCAGGCTGTAATTTTCATCCAGGTCCCTGCCTTTTATGACACAGCTTATATTGCCAATTCAGCAGACGTGGTGCAGGGACAAACAGCATGAGCCCGAGTGGTTGTTCAGCATGGTGTGACGGGGAAAGAGTTGTTGCTTGCACTTCAGTTTCCTGGAAATGCACTAAATAAGTAAGTAAATAAATAAATAAATAAAGTAAATAAATAAATATCCAACCAACAAAAAAAAAAAAAAAAAAAAACAACTTTTAATGGTCAGAAAGTAAAATATGCTTATTCAAGAGGAAAAGTCTGGAGAATGTACTTCTGGTCTTTCCTGATAATGCGTAGTGTGTATTTCTCTGTACGCCAGCCTTTCAGAAGCTGTAAGGTGTGTTTTACTCCAAGGAAGACCCATGCTGTAGACCTCAGAGACATCTGTGCAATGCCACGGATCACACCAGCCCTGCTGAATTTTAAGTATTTTGTGTTGGGTTTTCATCACAGCACAAGAACTCTCAGGCTTGGAGAGAAGATGTGAGCAGCCCTGTGAGCAGCCCTCAGAGGACAGGGAAGTTTCTGTCAAAAACGTGTGAGACTTCGCTGTTTACAATCTGCATTTATAACGTGTCATAAAATCCACCTCAGACCCTCCTCCTGGTCTTCCTCCATGTCTAGCTGAACGTTAATGGCATCCACACAGGAGAGGCCCTGGCAGGACATGCGGCCACCCACAGCAAAGGTGGCCATGTGTGGGCTACTTCGATCTGTATGACAGGCAGGTTTAGTGACAGAGGGAGCAAAAAGCAAATGTCGAGCTTTTAGCTCTTGCCAGAAAGAAACCTTGTGGACATCTGGTACTTTGCTGGGTGAGGAGGCTGACCTGCAAGTTTTGCTTCCCTCAAGTCTCTCAGGTGTTCTCCTCACCTCTGTAGTGTACCCTGCTGTCCTTCCCTAAGTGACCTCAAAGACCTGTGAGGGAAGGGATCAAAATAAAAATGTGGTAAATTGTTGTTTCAACTTGTAAGGCCCTGACCTGACAAGGGGAAAATAAGAGCAGGAAATAGAAGATGCACACAGTTAGGACTGGGAGAAGTTCTCATCTACCTCAACCAGATTTTGGATCTGCCCTTCATAACTAGATTTTGTCCCTATGATTTTCAACACATCTCTCTGTCCTTTCACCCAAAATGTTGTGACACCAGCATTTCTGATCGGTGTCCCTGCCTGAGCATCTACCAGGGCCCCAACTGCAGGGCCACATCCTGAGCTGTGACCCTCATGGCTCAGTTGTGACAGAAGTGATCACGGACACTGGAACCAGACAGACAGAAAGGAAGATGGAAAAAGAGATGGATGAAATATTGCGTTCCTGCCTCATCAGGTGACAAACTGGTTTTCCTGACATCCTGAGGCAGAGAGGAAAAGAGCTTCTGAAAAGCAGTAATATTTGGTTGAAACAGAAACAAGATCTCAATGATCTGTAAACAGAAGTGTGTATTTATGGAGTCAGAGTCCGTGCAGATAAACATAAAGTGTTTGAATAGAACAGTTTGAAATGTCTAATAACAGGCATTTCCAAAAAAAGTTGCTCTAAGCCATCTATTTCCTTGTTGCAGTCTCAAAATAGACTATTCTTTCTAAAAAAGACTTCATCAGAAAACTGCCACTTCTCATTGCCTACTCATCAGTGCAGGGCTTTTTCCTACTTCCCAAATGATGGCAAGAACTGAGATTACGCTTGCAGGCAGAAGTGACTGGCTGCTTGACTTATTGACTTCCTTCTTTTGTGTGTGTGTGTGCATTGCTTATTCCAAATCAATTCTGGGTAAAATGCACATTCTTTGAACACCTCCAGAACTTGTAGCTACTCAGTTTCTGATCGGAGTCTTTGGGCACTAGAGCATTTTCAAATGTAAGCACACCTAGAGTATGCAAATATTTACAGTCTGCATAATTTTATCACTGACTTTCTTTGATCCCCCTCCACACCTTGACTCCTGGATATGCAGAAAGATCACACAACATGTACAAATGTTTGGAAAGTGCCCTTTTTTGCAGGTATATTGCAAGGCTGTGTAAGCTCTGACTTACTCCTTAACCAATCTTCAGCACTAGTTTTATGCATGTCCTGTTCAGTCGAACCAGATGACTGCTGGCAATCACATAAGTTGGTCTTTCTTAGGCTGTGATCGTGTTTTGAGAGCAGCTGGATTTGTGACTCTCTCAGTTGCTTGTGAGCTGCATGCAGTTTCATCAGAGGATCACCAGAGGGTAGCAGGAAGCTTTTTGCAGTTGGTGCTCCTGGAGATTCCAGCAGCTTTCATATAGACTGTCTTGCCCTGCATTTGATCCACAAGGGATATAAATTATCTGTCCTTATTCTTTTGAAAGACAACGTGAGACTTAAAACCTGATCAGAAGACCATTAGAGCTTTCTCTTGTGTAGGAGCTGTGCAGCACAGCTCAGATTTAGATTTGGCAGGAAGACTGGACTCACTCTTCTCATCTAGCATTAATAGCAGTTACTGGCCTCCGATATTCCAGCTTCAAGAGCAAATCTGCTGAAATAGGAACCTGTCTTCTACACATTTCATTCTTGCTTTCATGGAAAGCGGTTACTGAAATGTTAGTTTCCAGGATGCAGTTTGCCACTGCTTTGTATAGTTGCTGCTTGGACATGACTTCACTCAGGCCCCAGAGTGCATGCTTCTACGCACCAGTACAGACTTGTTTTCTTCTAGGCACTGATGATCTCTGGGGGCTTCCCCAAAGTACTTCTATGCAAGAGAGTAAGCAATTGAGCAAAAGAGAGTCATATATGTCCCCCAGGTGCACTGAAAACACTTTCCACTCATTGGCACACTAATAAAGAATAGCAATGTTCATAGGTGCAGTGGCATGGGTTTCTTTGCTGCTGCCTTTGTGGGCTTAATTTGGGGGCATTCTGGGAGCATCCTACAGAAAATCCCCTCTGTGTGAAAAGAAAGGGCTGTCCTGGGTTAAGATACACAGCTGGTTTAGCAGCTACTGCACTGGGCTTTGTCCAGCTTCTTCCTCGGTAACCTTTGCTTATGGGGGAAAAGGAGACAATAGTTTGTGCCCCATATAAAAATCAGTATGGATGTGAACTGGTGTTTGGCAGCTGGCTCACAGAACCATGAGATGAGTGTTTTTGGTAAATTTCCACTAGATGATGCTGTAACCATTTCAAGGAATAGCGGCTGTAACTCCTACAAGGGGGAAAAAATACTTCCTTAGTTTTAACTGCATATTTCACTGAAGCATTGTTTCTGCTCATCAATTCACACCCTAGCCCTACTGTTCAATCTTGTACTCAAGGTACTCTAAACAAGGTATTTTTCCATGTATGATCAGCCGAGATGGCCACCCAGCTACTTAATGCTGAGGGTAATCAAGCCTGGGTGGTAGCAGACTTCCAGAGCTAGCCTGTATTTCCATCTCTCTTCTGTTGGTCTCCTCCTTTCTTCTGCAAGGGACATTATCTTGGGTATCCTAAGATCAGACCTTGGTGGTCTATTTCCAACACATGTCCGCAGCAGCCAAGCAGGGCAGGTGTCCAAAAACCCTGCTTCATTTAGCTGGAAGCAGAAATGACTTTTCTGGTAAATCTGTGATGTGATAGCAACGAGGATCGTAATTTTAGGAAAACAAACCCAAATTGTGACCATTTATTTTGCAGTGGTTCAGGAAAAAAAAAAAAAAAAAAAAAAAAAAAAAGAGAGAGAGAAAGGGATGTGCACATCCTCTGTGGAGTGAATTTCTTAATGACACTGTAATTAAGAGTGGCTTCTGCCAAATGCTGTTTACTTTCTGCTGTCAGATCTGACTGAATTAATCACAAGCAACTCAGCTTAGAAGTGAGACTTGTTCTCCTCTGCTTGCTGAGTGACACACAGACCAAGTGCAAGAAACAGCCTGCCAATGCCTCCATCAGGCAGCCCGCTTCAGTACAACTTCTGAAGACTAAATGGTACCTTGCCAAGACTCCATCTTATCCCATGATCTCTCCTACTGCCCTCCCATCGATTCAGTAACATGGCCGTGGCATGGAGAAAGCTTTGATCTATAGACTTGCCATCTGTGGAGCAGATCTTGCACTGGCAGCATGTTTAAGAGAGAAATAAGGCAAAGATCTTACTTCAGTCCACACTGGCCACACACCATTTAGGACTGCGGGAAATCGAGCCTGGATGGCAGTAGCAGAATATGTGGGGGACACATGAAGCTAGACAGTAAATTGATGGACTGGAAAAATACGAAGGAATGGTACACCAGATGAAATTAAATGTGCTCACTTCCGGCATCATGAAATGTGTTAGACATTTTAATGCAGAGTGTTTATGGGTAGCTGGGCTCTTGGAAAAGCAGTCCTTAGTCTCTCAACCTGTGATAACCTCCCTTTTGTACAGCAATTTGATCAGTGTGTATTGGTGGTATTTATTCTGTCTTCACAGATGAATTAAGGAATACATATACATGTTAACACACATACTTACTTCACAAAATACAATTACCCTCTGAAAAACAGTCTTTTTTTTTTTTTTTTTTTTTTTTTTCTCAAGGCATTTGATATTAAGTGAGGATGTCTGATTTGTTCTTAGCCTCCCAGGAACTTCAGATGGAGCAGTCAGATCCATATTTGACCAAGTCTCATGTTCAGCACTGTAACCTTGAGGGGGGTGGTTGTTGAAGCAGTAGTGGTTATAACAGTGAATACTTTAGCTCATCATCCTTGGTAAAGTACAAACTCCTTCTGACTGTGAACAAAATAGGAGAATTCTTCATACTCCATTTCACACAGACGCAAAAATTGAAGAACTCAAGTGAAAGTGAAATATCTTATTTGACCTAACCATTCCCAGATAAACTGTTGACAAATAGGAAGGAAAAATACTATTTTTAAACTATAGATATAACAGGAAAAGTTTAGCATTGTTTAGGTGATCTCAGATGCCTCTGTATGAGCAGCCAACGTGATGCACAGGAGGTTATGTATGCCCCAGACAACCATCATCCATTAATTTACCCCATGGACTTTCTGGCGGACAGACGACTTTGGCTAGATGAATGACAGGAAACAAAAGTTTTGTTCCAACCTTTCTGCACTTGACCCCACAGGGAGAAGAACCTACTGTCCATGTTCTGATGCTTCCCTGCCAGTCTGACTCCTTTCTCTAAGAGAAAGGAGCAAGGAAACTTCATAAACCAACATATCACAGCAGAAAAACCCCATGCTCTCTAGGAATTCCTACTAGTTAGAGCAAGCAGAAGGTAAATATCTACATGCATCTGTATGGAGTGAATTAAATCACACCCTTTGTGGCATTGCTTTTGCATACTGGTGATCTGTGGCTCTGCTTAGCAGTACTGCCACAGTGCATATAATGAGGTGCTCCATGAGCTGAATAACTACCATCCCCATGCTCTGTAACTCCTGGAGAGATTCACCAGCACCCAAGAAATGCCCACTCCCAACACCATGTGCGTTCAGCTGCTGAGGGTTCTTACTGTGCAATTTGGCTTCTCTGATGTCTCGTGAAGGTTAAGCTTGTAAATACATCTTTTCTGATTAAGGTGTCTTTTCTCCCAGTGTCTGCTTGTTCCCAGGAAGCTTACAGTAACTCACTGTCTGCTAGTGCCATTGAGATTCTCTAAAGCTCAGGCATGAAGGGCTGAAGTTGTTCCTAAGGTTCAAAGTCTACATGGGATGCACACGTTGTGCATCCACCCACACCTAGTTTCCTTATGCTGAAAAGGTGATAAACACAGTGCTAGAATTAATTATTGACCTGCTTATAACCAGAGTGCTTGCAGTTCAATTAGGCTCCAAAAGCCATTAAATGCTTTGTTTTATATGCTTTACATGAAAACAACAAGCTGATCTGACTTCAAACCTGCTTCTGATAACACAAGCTTAATCAGGAGAGCTGCCTGTAGCTATTGTAGCCTGAGGTGGGACATGGTAGCTACACAGGTACATCTGGAAAATGGAAATCACCTGAGTATTGGTGAATTTCTTTAACGTAAGGCCCTGGTTTTAAGTTGGCACACCCACTACACCTGAAATTTCACCGTCTGAAGTTGATAAAAATATGTGTGATTCATGGAGAGGTTCACAACAGACTCTAGGTTGTTTTTACAGCCGAAGAAAGCAACAGGCCCATCAGCTGCCTCGCCTGGGTTGCAAATGAAGGGGGATGAACACACTGCAGCGTGGTAGCCCTTGGTTCTCATCTTGGGTATTAACTGTAACATGGTCTTAGAAATCTACAGGATTTTGCACAGCCGTCCTCTGCCTTAGCGCTGCTAATGCTTTATCTGCAAAATCCTTGTCAGTTTGACAGAAAGAGCTAAATCTATGCAAAGACACTTTATGATTTAACTGACACTAGCATGGTGAAAATCTGTTTGTTCTCTGGCACCTCAAAATCTCTAAGTCGGGTCTCATGGCTGTGATCCAGCCAAGCATTTAGTATTAATGTGCACTCTAAGCATGTGCATTGTCTTATCAGATGCAAGCATTTGCATAATGAAGAGCTATCATAGCAGAAATAGTCTGCATTGCATATATAAGAATTCATCTCTTCAGAAAGGATGTTGAACATCCTCTTCGCATGTACTTCTCATTGTTGCTCATCTTTAATAGAAAACTTCTCTAGGAAATTTTTTTCAATTTAATGACCTGGGAGCAAAGATCAAGAAATGCCCCTGCAAATACAAACAATGCCAGTTTCAGGTTACTGTGAACTTGCATACAGCCTGCACAAACCTTTCATAAGTTTGCATAGTGGTGTTTGTTCTGCATTATTTTTGGAAGCTGGGTGGGGTTCCTCTTCTGCCAGACATTTCCAAATTTCTTTTCCACTCTGTGCAGGGCTCTCAGGCTATCCCATCTCTTGGGTGGTATCTCTAGGTCTGTCTGCTGTTCCAAGGCTCTGACCTAACAATTGTTATGTTTAGACAACGCCTCTGGGAGTGAGTTTTCCTTCTCTGCCCATCTTTAAGATGGGTGGGAAACAGACTTGCGTCTCTCAGATATGCACAGCGCTCTGTTCTTGCTGACTCTGTCCAGGTTAGCCTGATGCACAAACACACTCAAGAACACAACTCCCACAGTGACAAGCTAGATAGGGCTCACAGCAGAACATGTCCCGCTGAATTAACAAGTGCCCTGTTCTTTGATAAACTGCAAAGCTGCTCTATCACGTGTTTGTAGCAGTTTGAGGCACCTGAAAGAAGCAAGATTTTCCATCCTGGCACTGCTGAACTGCCATTGTAAAAGTATTGACCTGCTGAGAAGTGGGGGAAACATTCCAGTTATGTAAACAGATGGGAAATATTTTCTTTCTCCAGCATTCCTAGAATAAGCTGGCTTTAACTTAGTCCATAACTTAACTTCTGTGTGTGGTGTTCCCATTCCTGCCTCCAAACACGCAAACTGATTCCTTTACAGTCACCAGCTGTCAGCCACTGTACCGGGGGGTTTCACTGCATTCTTGTAAAAGCCATCAAAATGCTTTGAGAAGACTTCCCATGACCAGTTTGAAAATGCATTTCAAAGGATGTAAAACTACCATGCTGGGTGCGGCCAAACACTGCTTTGAGCAGCAGCTCATTCCCAACACTGGCCACTACTGACAGCTTCAGAAAATGGTGCCACTGGACAAGTTAAAATATCCTGTAAAATGTCTCAGCTTCCAGCATCCAACAGCACAAGAACTTTTTGTCATAGCCACTACTGAAATTTAACCCGAAGTACTGAGCTCAACAGGCTTTAATAGCCATACGCAGCTCTCTCCGCTGGATCTCCTGAACCTATTTTAACCATTTATATATTGTCCTCTAAAATATCCCATGCTAGGTGAGTTCTGAAGTTTAACTTCTGCAGCGTGTGTAGTGAAGAAGATGTCAAAAAAGAAGAAAGAGCTTATTTCTTTTGGTTTAATTTGGCTGCCTAACATTTCATCATTTCATGCCTGGTGCCTTTAGCACTTAAAGTATTAACAACAGTAAATTCTCCATGCTCTGCACTCACGCTTTGTACAGTTGCATTCTCAGCCATCACTTTCCCTGAAGCAAGAGCCACTTCACATATTTAATGATTCTTCTGTTCTTTTGTTTAGTTTGACTTTGAAATGAGACAGGAGGATGGACATCTGATAATACTGCTGTGGATACATGACAGGTTTATACAGGGATATAATGCTTTTTATTCTGTTCTCTGAGAGGAAGCTGAAAGGATTTTAGTACTAGATTAAAGGTTGGACTAGATGATCTTATGGGTATTTGCCAACCTGAATGATTCCAAGAGTCCTTTTTAGTGATTTTTTTTTTCATCATATACAGGGACTTAAAATTCAAGATGTATAAGACAACATGTAGTGTGGTCTGATATCTCTTCATTTAGACTGGGTCTTCATCTGGACCACAACAGTGGAAGACAGGTGGAAATTACACTTGATATCAAGACAAAGATTTGGTAGTTGGCTGGATTTTCATTTCTTGCACAGCTCAGGCTCAGTTCTTCACTCACCCATCCAGGAACGCTGCCTGCAATATAAGCTGCAACCAGTCCAGTTCTAAACCCTACTAAACTGACTGCACCCTGCTAGCAAAGCTGTCACAGATTTGCTGGCTCATTAGCTTTTGAAATTCAGCTTTAATGAGTAACTGCTGGACCTCTGACCTGGATTGCACCTGCTCCACCTAGTCTTGGTTCTTTCAGATGCATTTCAGACAAAAGAGAGCAGAACAGACAACTCGATTCACTTATTTGCTAACTGGCATCAGCATGGTCCTTAAAGTAAGGCTGCTCCAGCATGCCAGAGATAGCGAAAGCACCACATACATAAACAAACACCTCGGAGTAATAAACTGATCCACAGGATTTCCTGCATTGTCCCTTTGGAGTCAGTTGGCTCATGAGGCTCCTAAGTAAGCAGGAAAAAGACAACCATCTCAGACAAAACCAGAGGTACTGCTATAAAACACACTCTGCAAGACCTACGTCAGCTGCAGTGGGTGTTACTTCACCTTTTCAACCTATGACAAAAATTGAGAATACCAGAAAAAAACAGTGGTCCAGGAAGCTTGATGTATGTGGGTGTCAGACCGTGCTCAGAAGTAGCAGTTCTACTTTGGCTCCAGTATTGGCATTTCTACTGTAAATAAATTGCAGGCAATATATTATGAAAATTTGGTTTTTTTGGTGTGCACCAGAGTTGCATTTGGCATGAACACACAGAAGTGAGGGCCATGCTCTCTGATGTTGGACTCTGTCCTCTTTCTACTGCAGGCACAGAAAGCTGCACTGCTGGGTGTGTTCCTGGCCAAGATGTACACATCTTTTGGAGCTTATCTGAGTAGCACGTAGCGTTATATATACAACTGTCTGCAGTAATTATTGAAAAATTAATTGATTTGTGGAATGGCAATGAGATGCTCCCTCTCTTATGCCTCTTTTATTCCTGTTGGATTTTCTTTTCAAAACAGTAACATTGCAAAAAATGATGATCCCTTTCCTAATTTGGAGCTGAAATCTGATGGCTTTTTAAATCCATAGTAAACACTCACTACAGCGGGTTTGGCATTTGCCTGTAAGACAGTAAACCTGATTCTCAGCCTGGGGTTGCCTTAAGGGATTCTGGACATCCACAGGAAGCTGCATCTTCACAAAGAGAAGTTTATAAACAAACTCAGAAGAGCAGCATGAAGGCAATAGTGCCGTAAGCTCCTTGATCCTGTTTCTATCAACAGATACACTTGATAAGTGTTTGCTAAACTACTAAGAATAGTTCTTGGTCCATTTAAAGCCTCCAGTAATACTTGGATGGAATAGCTGGCCATGTGAGAGGTACAGGTTTTCATTTGGATTTGCATGGGCGTGTGCACCTATGGAACCAAGCCAGCACACCTTATTCACGACACTGCTCCGCAGTCAGTGAGAGCTGTTGTGTCTAAAGGGTCAACAGAGCCATGTTATTTCCTAGCCACAGAGCTTTTGCAACCTGAACAGATCCCTCAAGCTTTTCAAGCACTCAAATATAGGATTAAGGTAGCAGACACAGACTGCATATTTCCCATGACTCCCTGGAAAAATGGTGTGCTAGACACAATATAAATTTAAAAATACTTGGAAGGCAAAAGCAGAGGAGCTTGCCAGAGGATGACTGTTTCACAACAGCCCTCAAGGTTTCAAAACTTGTTTTCAATGTGTGCTAGAGGAAAAGCAAAGCTCTTCCAATGCTTTCAGGAAGTGGAATCATGACCAAATGGCCTTCCCCAGACACAGAAGCCCAGGGTGGGCACTCCCCACCTCTCAGCAGAAAATTTGTCATGTTTGGTTCTAGAATCCTCTTGAATTTTGTGAAAGACTTAATCAAAAAGTTATGTTTTCTTAAATTAGGATGGAATTTTTCTTACTTTGAAAGCCCTTGGGTAAACCTCTCAGCTCTAATCCCAGTGTCAGCTTGCTGAACCACAGCAAGGTGGGGAATGCGCCACCACACAAGCCCTGACCCAAAGTCCAGGATGGCAATAACAACACTCATTATTAATTAAAGAAATATTTCCTTACGTTAAATGTCTAGCCGTACATTTATAGCCTGAATACAATTCTCCTTGTTCTCCTTGCCTGCCCAAAACAAACAAACAAACAAATCCTGTGCTGAGTACAGCATGTAGAAAACTCATGTCAGAAGAGCAGAGCCATAAACTTTACAGAAAGACACATGCTGTTTGTGCTGCCCTTATCTGTTGTTGAAGTGCAGGAGCGCAGTGCATTTTGCATGTTCTGCATGTTCGTATGTTCTGTGCCAGAACCTCTGCTGGTGAAAATAAGTGCCTTGCAATTTAACCTTTTGCCACAACTATGGAGACTATTTAACAACCCAGGCCCAGGAAGTTGAATTTTCTAGGCATGTTTTTGCAGTGATTTTAGCATTTTAATGTGTAACTGGTCAAATCCGTCCACGTTCAAAGCCCGGGAAAATAAATGCGCTTTCCCGTTATGTTTTGTGTGATTGTTTAAGATTGTTTCATGAAACAATAACCAATATGATTTTCCAAGGTCATGTGCATGTTAGTGACAGAATTCAAATATAAAATGTCAGTGTACTCTTAATTAGGTCAAGATGTCTGAGCAAAATTCCTTCTGTCCAAAGCATCCTCTTTTCCCTGTGTAGGGTAATTAAAATAAATGATGCCCATGAGAAAAGCCATGCTCTATCATCAAAATACCATTTATCTAGATAAGCTTCAAATCCCTCCATCCCTTCTTGTTTTGTTCAGATAAAGTTCATCTGTCTTTATTTGCAATTGATCTGGCTTTGCTTAAGCATAGTGTAGTGCTTGCTTTTTTTTTCTTTTTTCTTTTTTTTTTCCACCTCTGTAGCCTCCACAATCAGGTTTACATGGTTGAAAAAAAGAATCCTTAGCCCTTTCTGTTTCCCAGCTCTCTTCAAGCTCTATCTTAACTGCTGTTGCTAAGCTTGGTGGCCTCATTAAGATCTGAAATCCAACGAGCCACCAACAGGTCCTTCTTCACACCAGATCAATAAGATGTGTCAATGGTTAGATGACAGGGAAACACCACACTTTTCTCCTATGTACAGCAGTGGACAGCCCGTTTCACTCCAGTTGTGCAGGTGGAGTTGTGCCAAAGAGACAGGAAGAGGATGAACGTGATTTGAAATGCACCAGTATTTGTTTTTGTAACAGATACTTCAGTTCATTTTCTTCCTTCCCTGTATTTACATTAGAAAGTACCTCCTGCTGCTTTTTATAGGATAGTTCATGAGCAGTATTCATTATTTATATCTACACATAATTGTATATTCAACACCAAAGAGGACGGTTGACCCTAGCCTTTAAAACAAGAAAAGCAGCCTCCCTTCTTTCCTATCATCATGAGTAAACAAAACTAGCCTCTACCCTTACAGGGAGATGTTTTCTTTACCTCTTCACAGCTTTCCAGGAGTTCATTGTCCTTGTTCTACTCTGTGATGTTTTTTTCTGAGCTGCTTAATTTGGGGTTTTCACCCAAAATGTTATAACTCCAGAACCTTTATTATAAATGTGTAAATGTGCTTGCAGGAGAAAGAAGAACAAATAAATAATAAAAGGGAAGGGATGGGTGAAAGAAGAAATTACATTTTCTTCTTTCTATTTAATGGAGAAAGAAAAGAATACTAATTCTAAATATGGACATTAACTGCATTTGTTATTTTGAAAGCTCTTGCTTGCTGGTCTGTGACATATGCAGCTGGTAATAAATCCATAAATATTAGTATTTGAAATGAGAAAGTTTTAAACCTCAAACTGCTATTTTTGTGGAAAGGAACACTTTCGTAATCCTTCACCCTTTCATGAAGGACAAAAAGCAGTTTCCATCATTATCTCCTCTCTAGTTCTGCAAACTTTACTTACGGAGTTGGAACTTTCCACTCTTTTTCTAAATCCAACCTTTTATTGGCTTCAGTGAGAATTTGAGCTGTCACTGAACTTGGCTTTCATTCAAAAGAGCTTTTTTGTCATGCATGTCTTTCCTGACCAGGGTTACATATCTGAACTGGAGCGTTAAATGACTGTATGCATATCAATTCCTTCTTTACTTTTGTCAGCATGTTGGCAGCTCCTTCAGCTGCCAACTCAAGATTGTATAGGACAGAACAAAGGAAAGAAGACAAACTGATAAATTTGGTATTCACAGATCTACAGGAGTTGAAGAAACACGTGCAGTACCATAACTCAATCATTTTTAAGGACATCGCAGTAGTAAAATGCGCTTTTAGAGCTCATGGAGCAGTAGACTTTTCCTCTTCCCTCCTGTCTACAATTTTTTTTCTTCAGTATTTTAGAAGCTCAGACAATACTTTAAGAAGCATGTGAATGTACTTTGCACTTCTGTTTTTAACATTAAAAATTTCTCAAGCTGTGATAAACAACGTACATTCGTGATACATTGTATTCCCTTTTCTTGTATTTATCTAAACACAAGAGTGGTATACAGCTAATCTGTTTACATCTGCAAGTGGAACAGGAAAACCTGCAAATTTTCCTAGTCATGGAAATGGGAAAACTCCTAGAGGGAACAAAAGGCTTTGACTCTTTCTAGTTTTTGAAGGGCTTAACACCTCATGAGAATGAATCTCTAGGGAAAGAAAGTTGTTTTTTTTTTGTTTGTTTTGTTTGTGTTTTTTTTTTGTTTGTTTTTTTGTGTGTGTTTTTTTTTTTTTTTTCTAGGACTGTGTAAGAGATCTGGAAATAGTTTGGCACTTAATTGTCATTTTCTTTGTTCCTGTCATTTTAAGTAACTAGGATCTGTTCTGATTTTTTTGATCCACATCCCCATGTCTCATTCATCCTCATCAACAATGTAGAAAGAAGGAAAGGAAGAGAGAGGGAAGGTAAACTGCTGCTAGCATGGCTCTGTCCCAGGGAAGCTGAGAAAAAAAGTGGATTTATCCTCAGCAAAAAGCACCATTTTGTGGCTAAATCCTAGTGAACCTGGTGTGCTCAAAGGTAATTGGTTTACATACATGGCTAGGTGCTATGCATACAAAGTCAGTCAATTAGCTGTAGAGAGTTTACATATCACATGTTGATTTGGAAGGGCAGGTACTGTCACTGATGGAAATCTGCCCATTCTTGAAGGTAAAGACATTGAAAACTGTATACGCCCATAGACTAAGGATTAAGTAATAGAATCGTTATTTCTGAAAATACTACTCTTTCCTGTTGAAACATGAGGATGTGATACACACTGTAAACACCTTAGCCAGCTGTGTTGATCAAGAGTGGCTCATGGGCTTATGCACAACCAAAGCAATGTAGGAAAAAAAAATTAAAAAAGAAGCAATTCTTGGCCTTCTGGACTAGAGAATGTGTCTCTCGTGGAATAATTTTGCAATTACCTGCAATTAATTGTATAAAAATAGGCAAAGAGTGTAAGCAAGAAGTTTTTTGGTGTAAAAGATCAATTAAGTTGGGGTGAAAGGAGCTGCTGTTTTTGTTCATGAAGAGAGGTTACAAACCAATTATGTTCTCTTCTGACACTTCTGCTGATGTCGAGGAAGATGTTTTAGGGACTGTATCTAACTAGGAATCCTACTGTTACTTTGTTGTCTCCTTCTGTGAATCCTGCTGTATTGAAGAGATATCCAGAAAGTGTTCCCAGTTGTTTGGTGTAAATACAAGTGTAGCTTTGGGTCAATATGGGCAGAGGCCTGTAGAGATGCCTCCTGGTGTCTGGGGATCTCAAAGAGCTCTTTGAAAGTGCTGACTGAAATCTGGTTATTGAGTACTGATATCAGGGTATTACGCTGATACGCTTAACGGAAAGGGCAAAATTAAGAGCATATGTTTTACGTGTACATACAAATGATGAGGATGGAAAATATAAACATTATATTGGGAAGGGAAATTGAAACCACAAATGAGTGGGAAAGAAAATAGCAAAAGAGAGCCAAAGTACCTCTTTCTACACAGTGTATGATCCAGGCCTTCTGTCCCTACCTCATGACTACTAATCAGCCCTGGCATTTCTCCCCCACAGTGTTTGAATAGGTATTTACAAACTATATTTATATCTTGCTGGATATAAAAAGCCTCTCAACGCTGCACTGAGTGATTCCATCACATGTTTCTAGTAAAAGCAGGTGCTTAAAACTTCACTCTTACGATATTAAAGGGCTTGATCTCAGGTGACTTGAATCTGATAGGTTCTTTTAGAAGCCAGTGGGACTTTTATCAGGACCCACCATAAGTCATCTAGAAACTGGGGCTGAAACTGATGATGAAGATAACAAAGCTGCAAGCAACAGTAGGTTATCGCTTGGTCATGCAACAGTTTTTAGCACATAGACACCATAAAAGTTCAGTAATCTGGTATGGACAAGAATAAAAGACTGTTAAAGCAGAATTAAGGCTTTCTCTACTGGCTGCTGTCACCCAAAGCTCTTCCCTTTTCAAGCCTCTTTCCTTCTCCACAGTGCTTGGTACAGAGGCGACCTTTGTCTTCACCGATGACCACATCACAACAAGAGAGTGGAAAACCGTACATGAAATCTATCCCAAAGCCTGGTGTCTAATGCAAAGCAAGTCAGGGTCTGAAGTCACATAAATTTCAGTGAACAGAGGACTGCAGGCCACAATGAAATCACAATTTCTTAAAACCACAGTTTCAGTTCTCCAACAAGAACAGAACACCACGTACACATAAGTAGAACACCTTGACAAAATGGAAGAGTACGAGCATTGAGTTGGTAGACATGACTCTCCAACATGACTTAATATTTGCATGCCTTAAGTAATTTAAGGAAAATAAATAAATAAATAAATAATAATAATAGTAATAATAATAATAATAAAGCTGATCTACTCCCAACAATAACAAAAACAGGTTTTATACAGGATACAATAGACTATACCCACCATATTTATTTGATGAATTTTTCCCCAAGATTTGTCAATGAATATTTGTCAATAGCACTGTAATTACATTTTTTTTAAAGTAGTACCTCAGCTTTTAGTGCAAGTGGTCTATTGGCCAATGCTGCAATGCTTATTTTGTACCATATACTCTGTAAAAATGTAGAATTAACTTAACTGTTTGCTTTTACCAGTCATAATTAACCTAATTTCATTCCCTATAGCAAGAAAGGGTGAAGCCTAGGTTTTGGATTATGAAAAGTTGGAGTCATGTAGAAAAAGAAGACCTGGATGTCCCTTTACGAAAATTATGAGTAATGGAGGAGGCCTTTCCTTTTATCTTTTTTTTTATGAAACTGTAAAAGTAGAACTCTTGTTACAAATTAATTTCCAAATTATACAAGAGTTAAAGGAAAAGCAGTTGGTAATAAAATGTAAAGTATATATGTATTTTCAATAGAATAAAAACATACAAAAAAAAAATATTGATCAGTTTCTTTGTCAGCTTTAGCTGAGGATCTTGCTTTTCCTCTTGAGAAAGTTCATCCAACAGCAAAAATCTAAAACAAAAGCAATGATAGCATGCATAAACTGAACTAGGTCTACCCGACTTCTGCCTCCTTTGTGGTCACACAATACTGATTTGCTCACAGAAGCTCAAGCAAATCTGTTTGATGAGTAGACAAAATACAAGACCACAGAAAAGGTAAACAGCAAGATATAGAGGGAGACATGTTTACTTACAGAATCCAGACAAAGAGCGAGGCAGCATGCAAAGCATATGGTTAGTCATGGTGCAGATGCGTCTTCATGCACCTTAGGGCCATCACATAGATGGGCATGTCAGTGTGAGGACAGAAAGACAATTATTCACTCTACACAACAGAAAACAGCTGTAACATTTAGATGATTTCATTCAGATTCATATTTGAAATTCTGAAATGGTGTCAGCTGCCATGGCTTCGTTGGTTTCACTGATTTCACTGATTTCCAGAATAAATTCAAATCTGGGGGGTCTCTCTTTCTTACTTAGCGCTTACTCTGGCAAAATTCCCATCAGTAATGGATGGGAATTATGCCTGAATATGCATAGAAGGATTAAGCCCAGAACAATCAACCTCCATTTGAATTTTCTGATGTTTGTTTCTTTTTTGCTGAAATTTTAATATTATTTAGCTTTTGTTAATCATACAGGAAAAGAGACAGACACTTTGGATGGTTAAAGTTAGAGGACATACCCTAAACGTCACTTCAACCAGAAACAAATTCACATGAGTCAAATGGGTCAGACTGCTAAAAGAAGTACTAAGCTTACTTCAAACACCTTTCTGGTTTAACTGCTGCAAATATCTTTAGTGTGATTTCAAGTGGGTGAGGGAGCCAAACCCAAAACACAGTGTGTCCTCCTTTCTGTTTGTCTGTGCTCCTGACAGGCTGCTGAAGTGGACATGGCAGGGTTGTGTGTGTAAGTCCAAGCAAGGGTTTTCAGGCTCTGGAAGCACTGAGTACCTGCTGTCAGGACAGAAAGGATGCACCAGATGTCTGGAAGAGGAAGAGAAGGGAGCCTGATGCTCTCCCAGCTGTCCCAGTGTCGTGACATGACCGCTGGCTGGGATGTCCCAGTGCTGTCCCCAGTACCACAGAAAGGAAGAGGTAGCTGGACCTTCTCACTGGACTGCTCTTACCCTCACTTCAGTTTTTTTCCTGCTCCCCTTCCAGCACACTGTGCTCAGTGTTGACTACTCCTGCTGTCCCTGAAGTCACGCGTTTTCCTGTAGGCACACGCTCTCTCTCCAGCCTTGTTTATTTTCCTCCCCTTGGTGCTGTGGTTTTGAGGGCTCTTTGTCCTAGATATGTATCACAGTAATTCTGAAAATATTTCTACTTCTCATGTCTTCAATCCTGGTCTGGCTTCATTTCAGAATAATATTTTGAGTAACATGCACACAAGCTCTCAGACTGGGGGAGAGTGATGTATGAACTCAATATGAGCCATGCCAGACTAGACTAAGGCTCTGTCTACATTTGAACCCTCTCTCCATCTGACACATTTTAGGGAACAGTTAAAATACAGACACGTTAATACTCTCTTAAAATCTGGGATATGTAACTCCAAGTTTTCAGAGATGGAAGTTGATGCTTTTTTACATTTTTTAAGCTTGGATTTATTTTTATTCCATGCATAAAATTTCAATTGCTTGAAAATGTATACTTTGAATTATTTTAATTGTATTTTTAAATAAATTAGGTATGTTTATTACTGTTTTTCTACAAATAGAAATATGGTATCCATTGCATTATGTGAGTTGGACTTCAGCTGCTTAGGTACACACTGTGGTGCAAAGCATCTCCTTTTAAAACACATCCTCGACCTGTTCACGTAATTCCTCTTAATCTTTGCACTGGAAGCAACAGTGGAGTCACTCCCTATTCATCACCTCTGTTTTTCTCAGGATTTACTACCCTCTGTCAAATTCTTTAGCCTATCAAATCTCTTTTCAGCTATCTCTTTTCCAGGCTAAAGGTCTTTTCTTGTCTGAGAGGGGTATTTTCATGATTATCGCAATACCATAAACGCATGTCTAACGTATTTGATCTTCATGGGTGATGATAAATATTGTGTGAATTTTAATGAGGAAGCTATAGCCCTGAAGACTGGACCCCTTTCTTATCCACACAAATTTACACTTCTCCGCTCTTGAGCTTCAGTTTTGGTAGGGAAGACCTGCTCCACACACCCCAAACCTTTTCTCCTTGAATCTTTGGCACCTCTGGAAATGACAGAGCTTAAATCCCCCCTTCAGAAAACCACTTTACAAACATGGACCATTTTCAAGACCATTTCTGAAGCTCTTTGGGCCCTTTTTGATAAAGCAAAGAGAGTTTGGAAATTTACTCTGATCCTTTTAGAGCAAAGTCCTGTTTTGTGGGGTTAGTGCAGAATACCCCGTGACGTAGCTGAGCCAAAACTGCGCACTGTAAGTAAGCAGAGTTAAAGACTGACAGTGATTTTGTGTTTCAAGGTTATAATACACAGCAAGTTTTGAAATAATAACCTTTAAAAGTCTATCTACCGAAACTATTTTTAACAGTATTAAACTATTTAGGAAAAAAAAAGTCCTAAGCAGCCATTGCCCTACAGACTTTACTTGTATCTTCTGTCCTTCCACACTAGAGCTTTCCAAGCCTCTAGTTTCCCTCTATTTGAACCTGCCTTTTATGATCAAAGAAGTCTTTCACAAGTTCCTTACATTTAATATCTGCCTAGACCTTTAGAAAAATCATGCACATATTTTGGGGTATAGAATATGCTAAAATTCAGTCACTTCAGACAAAGCATGTTTCACGAACTCCCGTGAGATTAGCTTAGAAGGGTACTCAACATCTGCTGCACAGACGAAGACCAGCAGATGTTTTGATTTTGCCTACCTTTTTTTTTAAAAAAAAAAAAAAAAAATCTTGGAAGCTCGCCATATGATATTCTTAGTGTGCACTGGGCTTGCACAAGTGAATATGAAATTCCTATGACTAAACTTTGTCGTTGTCTGAATACTGCAAAGTAATATGAATCTTGTTTTTCTTTTTTTGTAGCTTGAACTCATAACCCATAGCATGGATCGTTCAAATGCTTGTTTGCTCTGCTGAAGACTAAAAAACCCATCTCCTTTACAGACCTCTGCCTGAAAGCAGAAACTTTTGGCAGACTGACTCTTCTCCTCCTACGTAATAATCTTTTTCCGAAGTCATGTGGACAGACACTTTGCCCTCATTTAAGGGCCATGTACTCTCTTCAGTCTGTGTCAGAACTCCCAGAGGTGTCAATGGGATTTGCATGCATAAATCAAAACTGACTACCCTCAATTTGTGTGTATTTTAACAATTTATGTGGGAAGTCTGAACTCCAAGTTTCTAGCCCTGAACAATGTATCCTAAAATAATTTAAGCCAATGAATTTTTGCTATTTGAAAGAATTCCAAAGTATCTATCCTAGCTTTTTAATGATAAGACAAGAGATAATTTAAAAGATGAATCTCTTTCCTCCTTTTACTTTTTTGAGGGCACTATTATTTTCACAGAAAATCGTTCATTTCCTCCATGCGTGTTTATTCATATTCTGTTTGAGCCAAAGACTGAGGCCTAAAATGTCAAAAAAATCACTCAGTTGTTATTTGAAAGCTTTCTTTTCAATACTGAATGTAAAATACATCCTGATCTCTCCTCCACACTCCTTTTAAGCACTACCACTAAAAAAATATCCGATGGTCAGGAAGTGCTGAGGCAGCATGTGCCAGCAACACATCCTACTGCAGGGAGCTAAAGGGCAGACTCTGCTCTGCAAGACCACATTCCTGCCTGCTCTTTGTCATAGTTTGGGGACAGCAAATGAAAACCATAACTAGGGCTGTAGGTAGTAAGCCACTGGCAGCAGTGGTTCTGGGAGGGAAAGGTTTCAGGGGTGAGGAGAGAATCCACCTCCCTGCACTCAGGAGCTGGATCTGATCCCTCTTCCCTTCCTCCCAAAGGTACAAGAGGAAGGAGGAAGAAGCAACTTTCCAAAGCAACTTCCCTTCATCTCCTTCCACCTTTCCCAGAATGGCTCTGCTGCTCTCATCCACACCAGAAAGATGCTGGAGACCACCTACCAGCGACTGCCCACAGGGCACTTCTGTTCCTGAGTTAATGGTGCCCCGGGAGGCAGATTTCAGAGGACATTTTCTAAGAACGCGAGTATTTCCCATTCTATAAGCACTGTTCCTTCTAGCTTTGCTCCTCCCACGCAGTCTTAAACACCTCCAAGATGAAGCACTGCCTGGCATCTGCGAGGGAAGTGGACAGTACAG
The DNA here is from genome assembly GCF_963932015.1 of Anas acuta. NCBI lineage: Eukaryota > Metazoa > Chordata > Aves > Anseriformes > Anatidae > Anas > Anas acuta. The sequence goes on from NC_089017.1 coordinate 67,284,100, forward strand.
GGTAATCGCGTAACCCTGCCTGTGGCTGAAATGGAAGGGCGTCTGGCTCTGCTGGCTCCGTACTTTGTGACGTCTCCCCAGATGGATGCTCTGGTGAGCACAAAGGGAGACTCGGAATAAGCTGAAGTAACATCAGGTTCTTATTTCTGTTCTAAAGCTGTCATTTTATCTCTAGCTTAGATAAAATGTAGAATGCTGTGAGTTCCCTGCAGAGGACTTAACGTTTCAGCTGCGGCTGTGTTTCCGCTGTGGCATGAAGTCACTCAGTAACAGAACATCACTGCAGTAAAAACAAAAGTGACCTGCATTCCTCCAAAAATTGTAGGGTATGTGATACTGTGGCGTTGCCTCTGCAGGCACGAATTCTGTGTGGGTTGAACACAGGGATGTATTCCGTCCAGCTGCATTTGGGGGAACGTGAAGGGGGAGGAATATAATGCTTTCTTTCTCCATATTTGGAAAGATGCTTGGCCATGTTTCATTGAGTAATTCAACCAAAAAGCTATTTGGCTAAAGGACAGCAGTCCTCAGACTGTTTGTTTGCAGAAGGGCTTTTAACTGGGGGTAAAGACTTCCCTTTTGTTTAGTAAGCAGGGTGGTGTTAAATGACCATATGATCTTGTGGGGAGACAGCAAAGAATTACTGGAATTCATGAAGTCTGTGGATTTTATTAAGACAATTAAAGAGATTCAGGAATGTGATTGTAAAAAGTAGTTGAAGTTCAGCTCTTAAACTTGCCTTGTCCGGAACAGTCAGCCCTCCTTTGCCACATGGCAAGGGCACTTTAATAACAAGATCTAGCATTTTTCTCGTTACCTGCTGTTTTGTAATAGAACAGAGTCACAGCCCAACACCACCTTCTCGTGCACGTTGTCACCAGAAGCAACACGAAACCTGCGTTATCTGTTCAGGCAGAGAAACCCAAGGCAGATATTCTGACCTTCAGGGATGCTCGAAGTGGGAAAAACTCCTTCTGCTCTCCACTTCCCCATCTGCTACAGATCAGCATGAACCAAAGCACAAATAATATGCATGAATACAACAGGGAAAAGACCATCAAAAGCAGCGAGCTTAAGCGTATCAACATGGAAAGGATTTGTAAAGAACTGGCAGGCAGGCTTGGAGAAAGCAATTTCATTACAACAGAGATTTCCACTGGAAATGGTGCTTTCAGAAAAGCTTACTGAACATAAGAGTGAACAGAATTCTTGCTGCTTACACACGCACACCCTCCTCCATCATCTGTAAGATGACCTTTTCTCTTACAAGCACAACCCCTTGGACAAAATACTTTCCTGAGGATATCGGAGGTGGAATCCAAGCTTTGCAAAATTCAGTTTATTCAAGAAATCAGTCCCTTGTTCTCTCAGTTCAAATCACGATAGGAACGCGCTGGGATACTTTGGACGCTGCATCCTCAGTCTTTCCCCCATACAGTTAGATCATGTTTATTACAGATGCTGGTGTTTCACAGTATCACATATTTATTCAGTGTCTGCTCTCTGCGTAACAAGGTAGAATCCCAATGATTTTAAAGGGAGTTACCTGTGCCGTACACAAGGGAGAACACAAGAGGAAAGTTTTACACAGGCTACAGGTCACTGATTCTTTCTGAAGTCTTTGGCAAGCAAATTATCCATGTATCTAAAGGAAATTTTCCCTTACCACTTCAATTTTCCTGGATTTTGCTTCATATCAGTACCATGAGAGGGTCTGACACTTGCATCCCATCAGAGCTTAGCTTTTTTTCACCTGTTTACTCATTTTCTACTCTGAACTGACTGTGTGACAAATATGTTTACATCTTGAACTGATGACTTCACTTTGCTACCCTTATTCATAAGGGCATCTTATACAGCAAATACAGCTTTCAGGTGAAGCAGTAAGGGCTTCTGTACAGAGTGATTGCAGGACCCCTGCGACCAAGGAGAATATGCATTTTCACAAACTGTGTATCAAGGGCTAATTTATAATTGCCCTGTTATTTGGGGGAGGGAGGTGTCAGTTCCAATGAGACTGATGAGATTGAAATGAACTGCTGTGTTTTCACACTCGGTCGTTCCCGACTGTGGTCTGTCCTGCTGGCAGTACAGGAGGTGCATATGAAAACTGACCATCAACATGAATCATTCTTCCTTTGCTAACCATGTTTCCAATTCATCCTCCTTTCCTTTGCTTCTGAGTCCCACAGTGCATTATAAATCTGAATCTGATTAGTGTTACAAAAACATGGGGAAAACAAGGGAACCGACAGTTACCTTGCCAACAAACTAAATTGGCCTAGAGAAAATTACTTCTTGATTATGACCTGAACACTCAGGACTAACAGGAACACGTGACAACTGCAATCATCTACTTTAGTTAGGAGCACCTTGTGGAAACCACACTTTCCCTCCACTTTCACCTCCTCTTCTTGGCTATACTTTTCTGTCCTCCGTTCTGGGCTGCACAGAGACTGACACGGTCTCTAGCCCAGTATAATTTAGTTGAAGAGTGTTTTAAGGCATGCTGCTGGTGCTACTCAGACCACGCTGAATGCAACTGGGACGACATCTCTTTCATCCTCCAAAGAGCAACGGAGTAAAGCCATTTGTGGCAGGGTTTCGGTGGTCGTAGCAACTTCCATCTGCCCCCCTTGAAGAACAGGAAGGTTGCCTGTTACAGCAGGGGCACGGCAGAGCAGCCCAGGCGTGATGCTGCAGCCTCGTTTCACTGTCAAAATAAATAAATAAGTAAGTAAATAAGTAAGTAAGTAAGTTTTACTGATCCACTCCATCACCTGCACACCCTTCCGGACCAAAACTCCTCTCCGCACGCCCCTGCAGTAGCGCCTGATTGCTATCTCCTCTTCGAGCACTATGTGGCAAAAGCGCACCTCGGAAAGCCGTCCTTGCGAGGCACTCGGGGTGACCGCCACGCACACCCAGCCCCGTGCTGGACCCCGCGCATCGATCGCATCGTTTCCCTCCCGAAAACGCAGGGTGCCTCCTCTCGCGCGGCGTCTTGCCGTTTTGCAGGGGAATTTGGGCGCTGGGGGAAGCCAAAAGGAGCGATATTTGGGTGTTCCGTCGGCGGAAGAGAGGCGGAAAATTTCAATTAAGTTTAAAGGTGGGGGGTTTGGCTCGCAAACGTGCCGCTGCTCCTGCGGAACCCGCGACAGCGTTAAAGTGGCAAGAGAAGTTAAGCAAAAAGCAGAGGGAATGACAGGAACGTGAGCAAGGGGAGGAAAAACACCGAGCAAGGAAAAACCCGGACAAGAGCATTTCCCCACAAACCCCGTGCCCCCATCGTGGGCGGGGGGCCCCGGGGCTGTGCAGGGGGGGGGTCTCCTAGTGAGCTGCACGCTCACTAGGGACCCCCCCCCCAAAACACACCCACACCCACCGCCCCGTCCCGTGTCCCCCCCCACCCCCGGCACCCATCGGGGCGGTCCGGGGCGGTCCGGGGAGGGAGGCCACGGGGGCGGGGGGGATTAAAGGGGCGCGGGTACCTGCTGGGGGCCGCCCTGCGAGGAGGTGTGGCGACGAGGGGGCGCCCGGCCGCCCTCCGCCGCCCGAGCCTCCGGCGTTCGCCATGTGGCCGCTGCTGGCCCTGTGCTGCCTGGGGGGGCTGGCGCTGGCGCTGCCGCAGAGCCCCCGGGTGCCCACCTTCGCCTCGCCGGCTCTGGCAGCCCCTCCAGCAGTAGGAGCAGCAGCAGTAGGAGCAGCAGCAGCAGCGCTGCCCGACACGACGGGGAGCCGCGTGGAGCGCCTGGGCCGTGCCTTCAAGCGCCAGGTGCGGCGCCTGCGGGCGCGGAGCGGGCGTTTGGAGCTGGTGTTCCTGGTGGACGAGTCGTCGAGCGTGGGGCCGGCCAATTTCGCCAGCGAGCTGCGCTTCGTCAAGAAGCTGCTGTCCGATTTCCCCGTCGTGCCCGCCGCCACGCGTGTCGCCATCGTCACCTTCTCCTCGCGCAGCAACGTGGCGCCCCGCGTGGACTACATCTCCCGGCGCCGGCCCCAGCAGCACAAGTGCGCCCTGCTGGGGAGAGAGATCCCCGGCATCGCCTACCGCGGCGGCGGCACCTACACCAAGGGCGCCTTCCAGCAGGCGGCGGTGAGCGCCCGGGGGAGGATGCTGGTGGGGCTGGGGGTGGTGGTGGGGAGCCGGCGTCTGGCCGTGCTGGGGGTCCGGAGTGGGGTTGTGCCCGTGGTGGGGCTTGGGTGTGGTGTGAGTGTGGTCCTGCGGGTGGTGGTGGTGCTCCGAAGTGTGGTCTTCCATGTGGTGGTGGTGTGGGATGTGATCTTCCCTGCAGTGGTGGTGGTGTGGGGTGTGATCATCCCCGTGGTGGTACTGGCAGAGCGTGGTCCTTTCTGTGCTTGTGTTCTTGGGGGAGTGTGGTCCTGCATGTGGTGGTGGTGCTCCGAAGTATGGCGTTCCCTATGGTGGTGGTGTGGGGTAGGGTCCTCCTTCTGCTGGTGGTGGTGTAGGGAGTGGTCCTGCATGTGGTGGTGGTGATGCTGTGGGGTGCAGTCCTGCATGTGGTGGTGGTGGAGTGGTGTGGGGTCTTCCCTGTGGTGGTGATGTAGGGTAAGATCTTCCTTCTGGTGGTGGTGTGTGTCCTGCATGTATTGATGGTGGTGGTGGCGTGTGGTCCTGTGTGTGGTGATGGTGGTGGTGTGGGGTATGATGCTCCATGTGGTGGTGGTGTGGAGTATGGTCCTCCCTGCAGTGGTGGTAATGTGTGGTCCCCCATGCTGTGGTGACGTGTGATCCTGCATGTGGTGTGGTGTCGAGGTTTGTGGAGCTACGTGGTGGCGTGGGACATGGTGTAGTCTGGTCAGGGCAACTTGTCACCATTATTCCATGCTGCCTGCACTTGCAGGTCCTCTGTTCTTGGTTGCAGTTGCAAATAAACGCATGAAATGCGCTCTTTGAAGGAGTGTGGACATAGTTTCAGAAGTGACAGAGGTACATACGAGGCAAGTCTGGCATCTGCCTCCCTGCTTGGCAGTGGGACCCGGTTCCCCGATAGCTGTCAGCAGGCAGGGATGTCTACATACTGTCACCAGGTGACTGTTTCACTTGCTAGTGACTGACATAGGTGCCCTCAGGCTGTGTGTCGCCTACCAATAAATAGAAGCATGCCCAGGAACGTTTCCAGGCGCTGGAACGGCACCGTCTGTGGTGTTAAGTTGTTACTCAGTCCCACGGCACAAATGTGGTCAGGGCAGCTCCTGGGCATGTGCTGGCACTTGCGCACGCTGGGGAGGATTCCCAGTAGACTCTGGTGGACAGCTAGTCTGCTCTGGAAGCTTTTTTATGAGGGTAAACTGTGCTGATCCTGGCCATTTATCCTCTGTGTGCAAGAGCATTCCCAAGCAAGTCCTTTTTTTTTTTTTTTTTTTTTTTTTGTATTTTTATGTGTAATTTCTGGTAGGTAGTGAGCTGTAGCTGATCATCAGTTGTATTTATCTTGAAACATCTTAGGCACTCATTTGTAGCTAGTGAGCGAGGCTGCAAGATGTCCATCAGCGTTGGGTTTATGAAGCTGGAAACGATTATTCTCTTCTTCACATTTGGCAGCAGACAGGAAAACCATTTTCCAGTGTGCCCTGAGTTACACGTGGAAAACGTGCTTTAGGAAAAGACATTCCTGTGTTCTTTTTCTGTGATCTTCCATTCTGCAGTCAAGATTTGATGCGTATCCATCTCAGGGATGCTGTGTGGAAAAAGTTAATTATAAAAGTTAAAAATGCTGCTACAAACAAAACATAAGGAAATGCTGCTTTCTTGGGCATGTGGTCTTGACTAATTACACCTTTGAAATGAAACAAACAAAAGTTCAGAAACCTACAATTTATTTTTATGAGCACAGCTAAGCCTTGCGGATACCACAGTGTCGCTGTCATTTTACACTGTGGTCCCAGGAGAACACGGGAAGAAGAACATTCACACGATGGCAGAGAGAATTGAAATAGAGTAACACGGTTAAATTTTGTATGGTTTGCTGACTTTTGGTTGAAGATGCTGTCCTGTGGTTTTGTTCAGTGTGTCGTCTTCATGTGAGACAAATTGCAGCTTCGGGGAATACTGTCCTTTCTAGGACTCTTCAGAGAATGGCTGTTCTGTTTAAAATACCACTGCTGGAATAAATTTAGGGAAGTATTTTAAGTATTACAAAGTTGGTGTTCCCTATGGACTCTTATACTGCTGTCCTTTGTTTCTAACTGTCTTTTGTTAAAATTGATACTATTTTTTTCTTTCACTTTCCTAAAATGTCACATTTTTATTCTTATACTTTAATGTGGGGTTTCTTCTGCTTCTAACCAGAATTCTCTGCTTGTTTTCCAAAACCAAAAGCATCTGCAAAGCATGGCAAACTCTAACAAATAGTTAAGTGTCGTAGTAACAGAAAACTAAGAAAATGCATCACTGCTATAATCCTGGCACTTACTCTCCATGGGTAGGTGTCAAAGTGAGTTGCTCAAGTCCGTGACAGTTTTATGGAAGAATGAGGCACAGAGAGGGATAAATGAATTCTGTAAGGTCATCAGGCCGGTCAGTGGCAGACCTGGGAGTGGGATGTAGTAGATGAAGAGGAGCACGATATACTTAATATTTACTGTAACAGAACCCGTGGCAGCAACACTCTTCACTTAACATCCCCTGAATGCAGAGCTACTCGGTTTCACCAAATGTTGCACGTTCATTCAGTGTCCATCTTCTTCCAAAAAATAAGGGGGTTCTCCTTGGCTCTGAAGTTTGTATCCTCTTTAGAGGTGCTTTTCAGAGAAGTTTACTGAAGAGCTTCTGCATTTTGTCAGAGCTGTCCATGCTTTCGTGTGGACCGAACTTCAACAAAATGCCTACCGAGCAGATTAAAGACAAATCGTATAAGGTACATAGAAAATGTGTCTTTGTACCACAACAGACAGCAGCTACTATCAGTGTTTAGTTTTGCGACCCTGTTTGGGATTTCGTGTCACACTTGAGCTAGCAAGTATCAGATACGTTTACTGATGTAAGAAAGCCTGGTATTTGTGTTCCTTTTCTCAATGATCAAGGTGTCAGAGTTCCTGTTGCCATGGTCTTTTTTACAGAGCTCCAGAGACAGGATTTAATTGCAGGTTTGGGAAAAAAAACGATCTATTTTGTCCTTGTCCTGGTTTCAGTTAGAACAGAATTAATTTTCTTCCTAGTAGCTGGTGGAATGCTGTGTTTTCGCTTAGGATGAGAAGAGTGCTGATAACACCCCGATGCTTTAATTGTTGCAGAGCAGTGCTTATACTAAGCCATGGACATCTCAGCCTTTTGCTCTGTCCTGCCAACGGGCAGGCTGGGGGTGCAGTAAGAGTTGGGAGGGGACAGACCCAGGACAGGTGACCCAAACTAGCCAAAGGGGTATTCCATACCATTTGACGTCATGCTAAACAATATATAGGGGTGGCTAGCCGGGGGGAGGGGGCCGGACTGCTCAGGGTTAGGCTGGGCATCGGTCAGCGAGTGGTGAGCAATTGCATTGTGCATCACTTGTTTGTACATATTATTATTACTTTCCTATTATCACCATTGTATTATTATTATTATTATTGTTATTATTATTTTTGTTATTATTATTTTCCTGTCTTATTAAACTGTCTTTATCTCAACTCACGGGCTTCACTTTCCATTTCTCTCCCCCGTCCCAGAGAGGGAGGGGGGAGGGTGAGCGAACGGCTGCGTGGTGTTTAGCTGCCGGCCGGGTTAAACCACGACAGTCCTATCTTTAGTTCATCCAAGAGGTTGATCGATTGCAATTACGTGTACCACAGACATCTTACGTTAGCTTCAGATTGCAAGAATTTGATGGTATGTTTGTTGTGCTTGCTGGTTAAAGTTCCCCTGTGAAGGCAACTTCTTCAGGCTTGGATTCTGACTGGTTTAATAACATTTCAAGGTGAGTTTTACTTAGCCATTATCAGTGTTGTGTTCATCTGCACGCACACTAGAATGTTTTTGAATATAATTTTATTCTTTAAATTTAGTTTTCTACATCTGTAGGAAGCAATACTCTTACACCTTCCTACTAGCTCATAAAGTGCAGTGGCCTCCAGGCTAACCTTCCAGATACTGTATATTTTTCTTCTTATCTGGCTACTGACTTCATATTTACAGATAAGAGGTTTGTGGTTTTAACTTTGTTAGCATATACAGCAGGAGAAGAAGGAACAGCAGGAAGCTGGGTACTGAATCTGTACCTTTGGCAAGAATCAGTCAAAACCCCTGTATGCTGCTTCTAAAACTAAATGATGAGAGAGCATCTACTTTGATATAACACAGGATCTGCTTCAAGCAGTTGGAGTAAATAACAGCTTTGTTGGAGGTACATTTTTCTACGTCTTGCATTCCCAAGATGTTAGCACTGACTGTGAAATGTAAGATGCTGCAGTCCTCACCTTATGGCTGAAAGCTGTAGCTTGATAAAGACTGAAAATGTATTCAACATTATCATCTATGCAATCAAATAAATGTGGCTTGCCCTATGTATATGTCTTGTGTGATATCTAAAGTAGTTAATATGAAAACGGAGAAAGACTTCTGGCATGAAGTCATTCAAAGTTCAGTTTTAAGATCAACAAAACTTCCTTCAAAGGGCATCAATACATGTGGCTTGAGACTCATTTTCTTATTTGTATAGACTGTGCATTTTTAAGAAGAACAAATGTTGAGTTATAAAACATACTTAGCATAACAAAATATCTGTTAAAGCAGTTATTTAGAGGTATGAACTTAGAGGCACTCCTTCCTGTAATGTGTATGTAACCAGAAATAGTGTAAGGAAGGGGAAGAAACTAAACTCACTCATTCAAAACTCTTTTGGCTCCAGTTTTTCTCGTCGTGAGTTGATGGGACAGCACAAACCACTTGCAGCAGATGTTAAGCAGATTGCTTTCTGCATTCTGGAACGCTGCAGGGCTGTTGCGACAGTGAGGAAATAGCTGAAGCAGAAATGAAGAAAGTACAAGCAGGCAGGCTTGAGGAAGTGGTCGTGCTGCTGTTGAAGGGATAAATCTAAAGCCCAAAGAGCTCCCTTCAGTGTGAAGTGCTGAATTTCACACATGTAGGTACCCAACACTCCCTATCCAAAATCTCAACACCCTGCATGATTACATGCAAGTGTTTCTTCCCAGGTCAATCATGAAATAGAAATGGGACCATCATACTGGAGCAGGAACTTAATGGTATGTCCCCAGTGTCCAAGAAGCTAACCATAGTCACAGTTACATGCATGCTAGCTGAAAAAAAAGGGCTCTGGCTTTATAGCTGGACAATTCATACGGCCTGAAGCTGCACTGGTTATTATGGGCTAAAAAAAGATTTAATAAAAATGATTTAAACTACTCTGTGTAGCAGCCTTTTGACAAAATAGTAATAGCTTCTTCTAAGAAGACAGGACGTGTTCTGTCTTCTGATGTAAGTAAGATGGCAATTCTTCAAAACTGGACTTCGAAGTTGTAAGCTGCAGTGCTCTTGAGCTGAAGTCAGAGGTTACATGCCCATAGCCATCCCTAAGTAGACAAGTTAATTGTTCTAAGCAGCTGGGCAGTAGTAGCTGAGAAAGGCTCTTGTTGCTGTGTCGTGACAATTGTTACGTTAAAAAGTTGGGCATTTTGCTTTTGTAGTTCAGTTATGCACCATTGAAGTCAGTAATATATGTAAGTGGAAGGTCTGCCACAACACCTACAGACTCAAGTGGCACATTTTCTATTTCTGACTGCATCTGGTCTTTAAAAATAAAATCTGGCTTTTGTATCTAACGTGATCTCAAGGGAGCATGACAAACAGCCAACCAGTATCACAGATTTGGCGTTCTGTTATCATCCAATTAACAAACATGAAAAAAAATGACCCTCAAAAGAATGTAAGCACATATCAATTTAAGATAAACAAATTTAATGCTTATTTAATTCTTGTTTAAATATGTAATGGTTGGTTTGTTTCTTCTATATGTCAGAAGCACAAGAGCACAAGATGCAGCATTGTTACCCACTAAGAACAGTTGGCCTACAATTTCAATGCATTTTCAGGTTCAATATCTCATTTTGAAATTAAAAATTGTTGAATCAAGAGGAACTGGAAAACAAAAAGTCTTACCTTGTAACTGGTATGTATATATATATATATATATATATATATATATATATATGTATATATATATGTATATATTTATGTGGAAAAAATATCATCTCATTGAGAAGAATTGCATTTAGAGTCATGTAAGTTGTCAGTTCACAAAAAATGTACATATGGGTTTTTATTCCAGTGACCTCTTCATAATCAGCAGATGATAATGAGAGAGCAGGAGATCAGAGGGTGGCTTTGGTCAGATGGAGCTGACAGACTGTTTTACAGCAGTGGGCCTCTGTGAGTCCCAGTACAGCCGTGGAGTTAAAAGTTATGGTAAAAAATACAGAAGTCAACCTGGTTTACCTCTGTGGCCACCTTTGAAATTGCTGAGCTGGTTGTTAACAATTACTGAGCAAACTGGGAGTGGAGATCCTGTCAGCCAGCATTACAGTCAGCTCTAAATCACCATTTTTAATCATTGTGGTGTTTGTGAAAAGTACTTGTCCTCCACACTGCAGTCTTGCGTAGGTTTTGCTCACAAGATTAATACAGCGGGGTCAGAGCCAGGACACACATCTGCACACTGTTCATTGTCTGTGGGCCTAGCCTGAAATGGGCCTACCTTAGAAATTTATGAAATAATTACATTTCTCTCTGCCTTACTGGCCAGGACTGGCAAAAAGTTCAACGTTTAACATCATTTATGAAGCTAAGTGGAGTTACCTGGTGGAAACCTACTTGTCAGAAATTGGTCTGTTTCTGCTCCCAGAACTGAGTTTTGCTTCTGTGTAACCAGAAACGTGTGGTTTGCAAGTCTGGTATTTAGCAGGCTAGACATTTATTATCTTCCCTTTAAGTGTAATTTGTTTTTAAAATGTTAATGTGTCTTGAAGAAGCACTGAAGGATACTGCTACCTATGCTTTTGCCTCGTCAGTTTGACAAGGTGGAGTGAGTTGATTGGTGTGAGACACAGAAGAGAGGCAGCCTGATTTATAGCACAGACTCAAGCCTGGGAGTCTGACATCCCGGCAGAGACATTTCAGAGGCCGCAGGGTCATTCCCACCAGCAGCACCTCCATACAGCATTTCTATCTGAAGCTCTTTATTCCAGCATCTCCCTCTCCGTTGGGTATACAGGCAACTGCATGTATAGACCATGTAACTCCAGACTCTGAACTGATGTAAATAACCTGCTTCCTCTCCCTTATTCTCCATGATCTTCCATCTCCACTATCCCTAAAAGCAGTAAACTTGTTCATTCTGATCCACAGCAAAAAATACTAGTGATCATTCTTCTATTCTTCACTGCTTTTCAAGGAATTGTATATCACAGCGTGCAAGTCACTTACCAGTTCTCTTTAATCCTTTGAACTGCTTGCCCTTCCAAATCACAGTTTTTGTGGCTTTGAATATACTCCACCAATGCATGCAAGTATTGCAAGTTAATGAAAGTATTAGAGGGTAAGTAATAGCAGTGCAAAATGTTAGAAATACATAAATTGTTACCAGAACCTGGCCTGAAAGTATGAAAGTTTCCATCTACCCTTACACTTCTGCACAGCTCTTGGCCTAGAAATTTGCTTACACAGCTTTCTCTGAGAATGGCACACCAGTCCACAAAAGAATTTGGAGTCCCCTTTTTCTTTGATTTTGAGATGCTCATTGTGGAATATTGTTTGGTTTTTTCTTGGTGCACTGCTATGAGTCTGGGCAGTGGTACTCAAAGATGTTTGTGGTTATAGACAGCAGAAAGAAAAACTTTGAAGCCAAGTGATACTTAGTCTTAAGTCATAGGCTTCATGAAAATCCATGGAAAACACATCAGTTTTTACTAGTTTCCAGTTGACTGTGTTTCCTGAGTGTCCTTCATAGAGTTTTAAGGCGGAAAAGACCTTTATGGGTATATCACTTCATCACTCCTTTAGCTGCATAGAGTGCTTTGTGACTTCGATTTCTGAAGTGTGCCTCTTGGTGGTGCTGCATAGGGTAGAGGTGAATGATGAGCTGATGCTTTGTGACTTTATCATCTGCTTTGAGTAGGGGATTGCTTGCACTTGGATCCTTTCAGAAGCAGAGAAACGGTTATGGTGTTTAAGAGAGGTCTCAGGGAACTGTGCAAACAGGCAGTATGTTTTAGTAATGACATGGATTTTGCTGAAGTGGTGCATATTATTAATCTGAAGTCTGCTTTTCGTTTCTGTGAGAGACCCTTTCATTTTTACCTATTCCACCAGTGTTGTTTTATGCTAGTCTTGTTGATGCTCTTGAGTTATTATGTACTAAGCATAAAAAGACAAAGTCAAAAAACTACCACTTCCTTAAAAAAGTGGGCAACCGTAGGAGAATGTGCTCATTTCAGCACGAAGAAGGGTGTTCTCTCTTGCTGCTGGGTCAGTACCACCAGGGAGTTGGGCACCAACAGAGCAGAAACCCACGTTACTAGGTATTTGTTTCTTGCCTTGTGATCATGGACCTGCTTCAGCTGGATTCGCTGCAGAAGCTGATCTAACTCCAAGCGTACAATGTCTTGTGATCAGGACACATTTAACATTTGTCATAACTTCTAAGAATTGAGGTGGATGTCCCTGTCTGGAAGGACCTGCACTGCACAGTGTACAGCGGCTTTCCTGAAGTGTGTTGTGTCAACCCTCTAGGTAAGTGAGGAGGTTTAGGAATGCAAAGAGAGGTGTGCCAACACCCACTGTGTTGCTTGTCTGCTAAGACAAGACTCCCTTAAAAGGCAGACTCATTGTTTACAGCCTCTAGCCATTGCCTGGTGCAACACCATGAACAGGTGGAAGAAAGGTAACACACATGAGATACTGCTGCAGGAATTGGCACAAGTCTCATTAATACAACAGCAGAAGTAACAGGGCAATTAAATAAACCTTTCATTGCTATAGCGTCTGGATTATCTTTCCATAAACGTTTCAAGAGTAGGTTACTTTTCCTGAGAAAACCATTTTCTGTCCTTTTCTCTCAGAGACTTTGCTGGAGTGGCCTGATACTCAGTACCCTCTGATCCTCACTCGTTTAGAGTTAGCAGCTTCACAGAGAAATTAGTTTTACTATGTGCTTTTCTCCAGAGACACAGCCAAACCAGAAACATTACTAAGTGATTTGTTCCTAGGATAGGAAAGACATTATAATTTTGAAGAGGTCAAGGGGAAAAAAAAAGTTGTTTTATTTATAATACGTTTCCCAGCCTTACAAGAGGTCTTTCTAGCAAAATACATCATTTGTAGCAGTACTTCCTGACATGAACCTCCGCATTAATATTCTGTTTGTAATACATTTTGCATGTTCTGTGGCACATTTTTAGCCTCTCTCCTCTAGTTCCACTTGTTACTGGTACTTGGAAGATAGATTTTACAAGCAGGACAGAAGAAAGCTCGTGTCTCGGAATTCTCTGACTGTCCTAGCTGCAGAAACTAAAAGCAGCGTTGCTCTTTAATAGCAACAGCAACCTTCTGCTCACATGAAGCATGTCCTTGAGAAAATCTGAAAGATGTTCTGTTAACAGAGAGATGAGGTTGGACATAATTACTATTTGCTGCTGTTATTGTCTGGTCTTTCTGCTTCCCAGGGGCTGTCTTGCTAGAAAGACCAGGGGTAAGACCCAGTACACCAAGACTGGAGTGCTAAAATTCTCAAGCGTAGGCTTTTTATGGGACCAGGACCCTAGTCAAGTTTTTGAACTACTTCTCTATGAAGTGAACACAATTCAAAACAAAAGCTGATGTTAAAATTAGACTGCTTCCCAGTCTCACCTGGTAACTTCAGCCGAGAGGATGAAGAACCTCCATGAATCTGACAGGCAGCCTATAAAAACCCTTAACATGCGGGTCTGTGCTGATTTGCTGAGCAGGCACAGTATAAACAGTGAAGCAGGATGTCTAGCTGTCTGTCTTGTTTCTCTATCGAATACTCCCACACACCCCGTTGGGCTGAGACAGCTCTTACCAGTGATAACTGTGTGCATGTTGCTTGATTCCAGCAGTCCTGGAGCAAAAATTCAGAAGATAATTAAGCAGTGACAGCTGGCAGTAGATAGGATAGGTCATGAAATGTGTTTGTCCTCTTGGTATTAGTTATTCTGTTCAGCTTCTTTGCTGCATTTTTAGAGAAATTAATGTTTAAGACAAACTCAAAAAAGTATTTGGCAGATGCACCAGTCAATAGTGGTATGAATACTTGTCTGAAAATACACAAAGATTAATTATGTATTCATTAAAATATTTTGGAGTCCCTTTTTTTAATTACCGGCAAAAGACTGGAGCATACCAGAGAAATCAAGTAACATCTTGGTTATATTAATGATGACAATTGCTGAAAGACAAAGAACATTAGAAAATCTACATTTTTCAAATGAAACTCAGGTCTGTTAGTTACTGTCTCCTGGAGAACAGGTGTATTGTGTTTGCTACAGTTTGGAGCTCAAAGCTGCAAGCCACCCAGATGTCCAGGTCATCAGACCTAACAGTCCCAGCGCTTGTGTAGAGCTGAACCTAGGTCAAAAACTGCATGTGGTGGCTCCTGTGATTGCACAAGCAGTGATGGTTTGTGGGTTGTGGTTTTCGGTTTTGTTTGGATGGTAGGGGAAAGAAATAGTCTTTACACAAAGATGAAATCAGGTTACTCGGGACTGTGTCCATTTAGGTTTTGAATACGTCCAAGGATGGAGAACTTACAATGCTTCTGAGAAACCTGTGTGATCACCTTTAGAGTAAAAATACTGTTTTCCACTGTTTTAGTGGAATTTCCTGTATTTCATTTTGTGCCTGTTGCCTGTTGTTTGCACCTACTGCTACTTCTAAGAAGAACTATTGTGAGACTTGCAGACTTCATACCCTGCCAGTTACTTAGAGATGCTGGGGAGTTAGGTACTGTGGGTAAGAAATACTAGATTTTTTTTTTTACAAAGATCTGTTTAAGATCACCACTTACTTTGTTGAGATTCTTGCAGTGTGTTATTGACGAGAGATTACAAAATACATTCTCAGATACTCAAACAACACGTTTAAGCTGGAGAAGTTTAAAGGATGAAGGAAAGATGACCGCATGCCATGAGAGTGACCCAGTGCATAAAGAAAAGGTGAAAGTTAAAGACAGGCTGAAAAAGGATAGGAAAGACAAAAAATGCATGCATAGATTACACACATTATTTTGATGACCCATCAATTATGGCCTAAAAGAATCATAAGAAAATAATTGATAGCTCTAGTATATTGTTTCACTGAAGGAAAAAACATTGAAGTGCAAGACTAGACCAGCACAAAATCTCTGCATTTAAATAACTTTTTTTTTGTTTTGGCTGTTTGTTTCCTTCATCAGCCTATTAGTTTTAGCACTATTTAAATATCCAGATTCACCATATAGTTATGTATTTTCCCTAAACTCTGGATGCAGTTCCTGCTAGACAAATATTCCAGAAAACCTTTTCTGATAATTTTTTAAATGGAGGTAAAAGCTTATTCTCTAGAGCTTGTGTAGCAGTGCAGAAGAAGGTGGCAAAAGGTACAATTGGGAAGCAAAATCTCTAACTACAGATTTTTTTAGTGCCTCTCCTGAAAGAAGTAACGAAAGCTAAAGGGAGGATAAGATTTGACTGAGCAGAGCAATGGAAGTAGCAGCGTCCAGTGACCTAAAGAGATGCTGGTGAAATGAGATGTTTGCTCTTTTAGAGAGGGGGCGCAGGAGGTGTAGAGGAACAATATCTGTATCATGATTTAGGGGACAATATTTATGTTGCCACCTAGGTCTGCATTACTCCTGTGACATGACCAACTTGGGATTCTTTAGGATTCTGTGATGAGATGCCTCAGATCCATCAAAAACTAGGGTCAATCATGGTAGTGATTTTTTTTTACTTTCAGAATATTCATTTAGATAAAATTTCCTGCTGGGCTTGGACTTTCTTCTTGCAGGAAAAATGAAAGAAAAGGAATCTTGAAACATGGTGAGAGTCACAGAAGGGTTTAGGTTTACCATTTCCCTTTGTGAATGATACACAGCTCCTTTTCTGAACCCATCCCTAAGAAATTAAGACATTTTTGTATTTGGAATTATAGGTCAAATCTGTACAGTTGTGTGTTGTTTTTTTTTTGTTTTTTTTTGTTTTTTTTTGTAGTAAAGAGTACTTTTCTTATTTTAGTATATTTTAGTATGGTGATTACGTTGTATTATATATAGTTAGTAATATTTTTAAATGGGAATTTTTGTATTTTAGAGTAAATAAGTGATCCTTTGAGAAAAATAATCATCTAGTCCTGTTGAACTCTCATCCTTTGGTTTGTGGCTTCTCTGTAATTCCTAGGGTGAAAACAAATGCAATGTAAGTGGTCTATTGGTACAGCAGAGATAAATGGCTTTGTGATAAGGGGCTTTCTGCTTCACTTCTGAGGCACAGCGATGGTTCTTCCTGTCCGACAACAGATAACATTCCCTTTGTAGACCTGACGTAGGTTATTCCCTGCACGGTGTACAAGGAGCAGCGTGGTTTTTGTGATTAATCTTGGATAATGTGATTGTGAGAGCTAGGTTCCAACTTAAACCTTTTAAGGCAAGCTCCTCCTGGCAAGGATCCTGGGTCTGACTGATGTTATCAGTTAGTAACAGCTTAGTTTTGTAAAGTGAGACAGATTAACCCATTTCAGTTTGTTTCCCTGTAGACAGATGTATTAATGGCAAATTCTGTATGGTTAAAATCCTCTTTAAAAGCCAAATACCAAATAAGGATGGGGATTAGGCCCAGGATCAAATGTTTATGGATTAGATGCAGAATGTGTAATTGAGGCGGTAACAAAGAACCTCGACACTGTCATTGCTGCGGCAGTTAGGTGACTGAAGAAGTCTTTGGTTTTGATTTGCTTTTACAAACTTAATATTAGAAGCACAGAAACTGGAGGTTTAGAGGTGTTCATGACTGTAGCTTTAGAGTTTCATTTTGCCTTGGAGTAGTGACTTTCTACAGCAGGGTTTTGTACGATAACTTTTTATTGCACAAGACTTCGTTTTCTAATTCTAAGGGCTGTTATTGGCACAAAGGAAATGGTGTGTCTGCCAGATATTTGTACACACTAAGCACAGATTGAATACAATACAGATGGTAATAACTTTTTGCTAATGTGAAAAGAATGTTTTATTTAAGATCTGGAAGGACTGCTGAAACTGACTGATCTGTCCTCTGAAGGAGGTGTAGACAGGAAAATGGGTACTAAAACAATCAAAGAGAAGGTGTTTCTAGTGGCCTCATTTTGCAATCATCATGAATATTAATTGTTTTCTTTTGATTTTACTTATCCCTTAATGCTAATTTGTAGTAGTGATCAAAGTTGGCCGTGTTCTCAATCATGAAGGTCATTCGGCACTTTATTTTCAGTTATGGCTGGTGCTCAGTGTTGTTGTTAAAATCAGAAGCAGATGTGGATCTTCATACCGAAGAAGCAGGTTTTCAGGATCCTTTTAACTTCCCAGTACTGTTCAGTGGGCTCTTAAGCTTTATTTATTGAAAAACCTGACAATGTATGAAAGACCTGCAGTGCCTGGTCATGCAAGAAAAGCATCATTGCGTTGATATGCTCCATGAAGTTGATGGGAACTGGCTAAATACATGGAGCCACTGCATGCGTGCTTGAAAGTTGAGGGGTTAAGTGAACAGAAATATAAAAACAGATGAAATTTCTGTATGAAAAAAAATGTGTTTCAAAGGGACTTTCTGGAGAGGAAAGAGTAGAGGTGTTTTGGAATAGAGGAAGGTGTTAAAGCCAGGGTTAAAGGAAGCAAAAATGTGGAGTGCCACACAGACATTGGAGAGAGGGGGCGAGTGATGCATCTTTGTAGTGACTGTGCATAATGCAAAGGCTTTTCAGAAGACGTGACAACAAACTTCTACTTGGATTGTTAGCTGCTCTGGATGGTGGCCTGCTCTTTATGCCACTGTACTTTCTCAGGGAGAAACAAAACACCATCTGGGCCACCAGTCGTATACAAATGATGTAAAAAAAGACGTCTCTTTTTTTTTTTTTTTTCCTCAAATGTTGAATGCTTCTTTCTCTTGTTCTTTTCCTCTGCTGTTATGCAGCAGGGAATATGTATCTAGAGTTACAGCTGCAAGACTTGTGGGCCAAGCTATTCAGTGGCTTTGATTTGTTTTGATTTCTGGGGTCAATATGTAGCAATCCTGTCTGTCAGTTCCTGTGCTCAGTTCCTCTGCTCAAATCCGTTGGTGCCTGAATCCTTTAGTACCTCCAGTAGCATCAACACAGCTTCATTGCTCCCTTACCCACCAGCTCTGCATGTGACAGAAGTGCTGCCCCAGAGAAGAGGTTGCCCTTTCAGATGAGGGGGACAGAAGAGCTACTGGCTGCTTGCCATATCTCAGGCTCATACAGCTAAGGAACATTTGACCCGTAGTAAATGGTCTTTTCCTGACACTTCCCACTTACTGTAACCCACAATGTTCATTTTTAAAGAGGGCTTGATAAGCTATTGCTCATGGGACTTACAGCCTATGAACCTTTGTGTACTCAGCACAGGATTTTCAGAGAGTGGCTGTGTAGTTTTGTGGAGCAGAGATCCTTGCTAATTTAGATAAGTAGTCATTTCTAAGATGCCTGTTGCCCTGGCTGTAATACTGGGAGTCAAGCTAGCATGTTTATTGGCCGTACACACATGTCCCTCAATTTGGGGAAAATACAGAGGTTTGGTTGCTACCTCTTATGAGCAAGACTTGCCGAAAATGTGGTGCTGTGTATAATGCCATCTGCTACCTTCATATGCAGTTTGTGCAGCTTTGTGCTTTGCACGGAGGGAGATGGTGCTGAAATGATATTACTGAAATTAAAAGGCAGGTCCTGCCAAGACTGAGCTTAGTTCCACCTTCTGTGCATGTTATGACATAATCGTGGGTTGAAATGATACTCTGCTAGACCAAGCTGCATGCAGGTGGGATCTTCCGAGAATTGCACTAGCAGCCTCCAGAATGTCTCTTAACCCTGTGCAAGTTGTGGTTTCTTCCCCGGTTACACACATTTCACCACTTATACAAGCTTAGAGACATTTTTTTTTTTCCATGAGGGTGATAGAGTCCCTTCATTTTTATAAATGCAATTGGCAGATTGAAAATTCATGCTGTCTAGAGATGCTACTGTTGGGAAAAAGAAAAAAAAAAAGTAAATATGGTTGGAACATATGTTTTTTCTCATCTTGTTTTCAGAAAAAAGAGATGTTTTTACTGAAACAGCTTAAGACAAACATCCTGGGGGGGAAATTTCAGCCTGAATAGTTAAAATGTTGATAGAAGTTTAAGTTGCTTATGTACTACTATAAATTAGCAGTTTATACTAAACATGTTAATTGAAAGTGCTAATTATAAATTTCACTGCATTATTCTCTGCTCGCAACACTGCTTGTTTTAGAGCAGCTCTTTCAGAACACATTGTGAAATGAGGCATTTGTATTTTTTCTTACTGGTGGTCTTCATATTGTCTTTTGCTTCGTCTTATCTTACTGATTCTTTTCATTCTACTTTTCCACTTCATTCTTGTTTTCCACTTACGACACAGGAAAATGAAGAACAATGGGTTTGGTTTGCAGAGGATTGTATCTGCAAGAGAATTTGGTTTCACTTTGGGTTTTGCATACAGTTAGTAATAAAATCAAGCCCAACAGCAACACTTCACCTGGCAGTTTTTCAGACCACAGTGCCAGTGGTCTGTGCTTTGATTTACCATGCATGTGTTTGGTTTTGCTTTAAAAATCTACCTGAAATCAAGGAACTGCAAAATCAAATTGTTCTGAAATTTGGCCTGGCTTAGTGAGAAGGTTGTAAAATCTCTGCAGGTTCTTTGGACTGGCCTAACGTGTGAAATGGAATCTGGATAAGTTTCATTTTATAAGTCTTACTTTAAGATTTTGTAATAAAACTTCATAAAATGATAGAACTATAGAATGGTTTGGGTTGGAAGGGACTTTAAAGATCATTTAATTCCAATTTCCCTGCCATGGGCAGGGATACCTCCCACCAGACCAGGCTGCCGAAAGCCCCATCCAGCCTGGCCTTGAGCACTTCCAGTGTTGGGGTACTCCTTCTCTGGGCAAACTGTGCCTGGGCCTCACCAACCTCAGAGTGAAAAATTTCCTCCTTTCCTCCTAACTTTCCTCCTTGTCCTACATGTATCATCTCAGTTCATCCCCGTTTTTGGAATTTGTGTTTGCAAGAGTGGCTTAAATACACTTACTGCTCATCATATGACGACGTGGGTTTTGGAACGTGCTGTTGATATCATTGGAAGGTTTACCATACGGGGTATGTTTTATCGATCATAGCATGGTAGAATGTTATTGAAATGAACTGGCAATTTGCGTGCTACCAAGTTGAAAATCACTTATCCCTACTTTTACCTAAGTTCACAGAGAAAGGAGAGAATACACCTTCAGAATCACCTGCTTTCGGGCCTCAGACAGCCACCGGAAGAAACTAATGGTGGTCCCATATCTACTTACTCTCTGACAGGCTGTGGCTGAGTACAAGACTGGTAACTCTGTTGGGTGGTTTCTGGTCCAGGACACATTAGCACAGCATTTTTGGAGATGCTCCGCCTGTTGTCCAAGAACAAGCATAGGGTGGGTAGAAATTACCATTAGTGCACAGTCAAACTGGAAGGATGAAATGGGCAGGAGCCCACTCAGGCACTTTTGAGTATTGTTGTGAGTGCTTTGTATGAAGTATTAGGGAATGATCCTTCAATCTGTGGATTGCAGCACGGTGAGAGGGGCTGCGGGCAGATTTTAAGGCCATGAGAGATGAGCTAACATGTTGTTGGCAAACCAGTAAGAGAGAAAAGGACAACTCAACAGGTACAAACATCGTGTTACACTAGAGTGGAAATAACTAGCAGTCCAAATGCTTGTTAGGGAAAGGCTAGCAATAAGTCAGAAGTGGGCATTAGAATTTTGTGGATCATAACATAATAAGATGGCATTAAAATATGTCAAATCATATTTGTAACCTCACACTTGAAAGCAAAGCAAAATTGACCACCAACAGGAAAGCAGTTACCATTGCGGGAAGTACACGTGGAAGGGTTTTGATCCTTTAGGAGCAAGCAGTGTGCACAGAATAAAGAATACTGGTGTAGTTTTTGTTTGGTTTTGTTTGTTGTTTTTTGTTTGTTTGTTTTAAGCCACATAGCTGTTTGTTGTCTTTGACTTGGCATTCAACTCCTAAATGTATGGCAGTGTAGTGATTATTGTCACTTCTAGGCTTTTGCTTTCCATTGATAAAATCACAGTTTCAAGGACTGCTTATTTCTCCAGGTTTAAGTTTGCTGGTGTAGTTGTGCTGGTAGTGAGGATTCTGTACCCAACTGCAGGGGCACACTGAGGGTGCATTTAGAAAAGCAAGCCACCTGTGTATGTTCACTCTTTTGAAGCTTTTTTAACAGCAGTTGTACCCATATTCTTTCATTTTTATTTGTTAATTACTAGCTTGTCAATGACTAAGAACTTGTTTCTGACCAGTCCCAGGTTTTTGTCTGTATCTAAAACTCTCCTCCGTAGAGGGAGACTTACGAAGCCTCATCAGGTATAGATGTATTTTTGCATTGCACATGAGGTATCCAAAATGCTTTGTTTTCAAGACTATTGTTTCTGACAGTATCTCTTTGGTCTCGCTACCTTTTCTTTCATACCCATACCTGTGTATGTACATGCTCTGTGGTGTGTTCTCCATTGATGTGTACACTGTTAAATTGCTTTTGGGCTTATTGGGGAAATCAGTCTTTCTCATCTGCCTTAGGTAGGAAGAGAACAACATAGCCACTGTTTTGCTTTCCAGACACTCAGTGGATTTCACTTTTTAGACAATGAAATGGTAGAGGAAGGGCGGAAGAGAATGTGTGGGAAGACAAAATTTCCAGTGGAAGCTTTAACCATTCATGGGTTATTCATGTGAAAATGAATAAGATTTATATCTGGTTTTGGCCAAGTCTTCAACTTTCATTGATACGCTTATCCTTACAAGATTTCTAGTAGACCCACTGGAGGAGGGGGGGGGGGGGGGCATGTTTTGAGCAAAATAACACTTAGTAAAATATTTGTTTTTCTTAGTTATCCCTTACAAACTGCAGAAGATTTCTCCATATATCACATACTGAAAGTCATGATAATGAGAGTGGGTGTGCCATGGTATGCAGGACATTTTCAAGGTGTGGCTTGGTGAGAGGTTCATGTGTCTGTCAAAATAAGCAAGTTGGGAACCAAGTGGCATTCATATGCTGAACAGAAAGATAACACTGACCACACTGCCAGCTGGTATGTGTCTACATCACTTCCATGGTGCTGAGACAGCTGGTAGCATCTGAACTTCTGTTCTTGGACTTGGTCTTGGACTAGATTTTCATCGTGTTATCTATTCAAACTGCAGTCTGAAACACTGATCAGTATCGTTGCTGTCTAACACATGGGTGACTTTTATCAGCCAGTGTGAAAGCGTCTCAATTCAGATCATGTCATGATTTCACAGCTGTTAGTGGGAAGACACTGACCATCTGAAGTGTGAGTCAGTGTTTGGTGTTGTCTAACCACAGCCTCTGCTTGCAGGTGGTTGTTTGCTATGGTGAGTAGTCTTGCAAAGACTTAATCCAGCTGTGTAACCAACTAAAAGGAGCTGAATCATGGAGGAAAGTAGATTAACTGCTGCTAACGCTTTGCTGAGGTGTGCCATTTCATTTTCTCTTTCAGCAAATACTGCGGCATGCGCGTGGCAATTCCACAAAGGTGATATTTCTCATTACTGATGGATATTCCAACGGTGGGGACCCAAGACCCATTGCAGCATCCTTGCGTGAATTTGGAGTGGAGATCTTCACCTTCGGGATATGGCAGGGGAATACCCGAGAACTGAATGACATGGCTTCCCATCCAAAAGAAGATCACTGTTACCTTCTTCACAGTTTTACTGAGTTTGAAGCACTGGCACGCAGGGCTCTTCACGAAGGTATTAACCTGCGAAGTCCTACAGACAGCACAGGGCTGAATATACAGTACTGTCTTGTAACTGCATTGCATGTAGTGCAGATTCCATTTTTTTTTGATATTTCGTCTTTCTAGCAGAGGTGTCCATTCCTCAGGTAAAATAATAAACTATTAGTTAGACTAACGATCAGCAAAATGTAACCTAAATTCTATTCCCTGGTATATCCATACTTCAATTCTACTCTACATTTTGTACAAGGAGAAGATAATATGGTCAGGCTCCCAATACGCATCTTAGGACTAGCCTTACTACCTAGTGTGTATTTTACACACCAACAAAAGCTAGCCTATTCAGAAATAATTCAGATCCCTGTTTATAAAGGTAAAGACAGTTTATTTTAACAGCCTTACATATTCAGTAACATTGAAACAAGCAAGGGGTGGAAAGAGAGTTTGAACTCTGCTTTTATCCTTTTTCAGTCTACTTTATTGTAAAGTAGAATGAAGGTTCTACTCATGAAGAGCAGAAGAAATTTAGCAAGTGAGAACACATGAGTAGACCTTCATATGTAAGCCAGTCCTGCTTGAATGAGACATAACACATGCATCAGACTACCAACTAGCATTTATTTGCAGTATTTAATTTTTAAAAGCATGCTACTTTTACATAAGTAGTACGCTTTACTGCTGTTCTGTTTATTCCAGTTAAGGTTTAACTTTTTGTGTAAATGCATGAAAGGAAAGATTTTTTTTTTTAATTTGACCAACTGGTTGTACATCCCATAACCAAATGCTCTCCTGATGCTGGTGACAGCATCCACCACAGCAAGGATAGGCTGTCTCAGCAGCTTTGTCAGGGGGTGAGGCTGCCTTCTGGCACTGTTGGAACCAAGCAAAAATTTGGGATCTTTGCATCTTTGGTTTCAGTGAGCATTTTTGCAGAATAAGAACACCATTTAAATGTTTGTTGTTTTTTTTTTACATTTTTTGTCAATAAGTGTTCTTCATGCTGCCATCACTACAGTTTAGAACTGGACCTGGAACCTGTTTTTTTGTTTGTTTGTTTGTTTTAAATATTACACTAATGACATAATGTGACACTGGGGGGGATAATTGGGGTTGGATTTTTTTGTTAATAAATTGATATAATTTCAGACCTGCCCTCTGGCAGTTATATCCAAGAAGATATATCACATTGTTCGTATCTCTGTGAGGCAAATGAAAACTGCTGCGACATCATGGCGAGCTGTAAATGTGGCACTCACACTGGCCAGTTTGAGTGCATCTGTGAAAAAGGATACTATGGGAAAGGACTACAGCATGAATGCACAGGTGAGTCTCATGTCTTGTGCTTGTGTTTCTTCTCTGTGTGCCCGGGATATGTAGCTAATTCAGTCTAGGGAGGCCAACTCTTTGGGGGATTATGATTATCAACCTGAATCAGAATGGGTTTCTGGCTTTTGGAAGACTTTCTGGCTAAAGGTGTATGAGAGTTGTAGCAGTCAAACTCCCCTCCAGCAGCAGCCAAAAGAGATGTCCAGGAAAGGTAAGAGTAGGTCAAATGTTCAGACACATTAAAATATCCCTAAAATGGTAATCACCAAAATGTTTTGACTGCAGATTTACTGAGTTTGAAGTAGTGTCTTCTGCATTTAAGAGCTCCTGGTGATTTTTTCCATCATGAATTTTACTGATCACATTTTGAAATTCCATAAACTTTCCTGTTTGGAGAGGTGCTGTCTATGTTCATCAGTGCAGGATAAATACTTGGTGAATACTACAGTGAATTAAATGTCCTTTAATTCTTTCATGTTGACTTTCAGTAACTAAGGAGGAAGAAGGCATTTCAGTCACTGAACAGAAAATTGTCATCAAATTTCACTAAGATTGTTCTTGTTACTGCTTTTGGAACAGTCCTCTTAATAATATTCATTTGCAGTGTACAGTTGAAAAAACAACATCTTACAGCTCTTTATTGCATGCCAGGATAAAAACATGGAGGCAAAATTCTGGCTCTCTGAGTTCCCTGAAAAGTTGTTCATAGGAAAGATGAAAGCAAGGCTATATTACTAGGCAGAGGACTTCAAGCTAATTTATTTATTTTATTAATAGATAGGATTTCCTAGGGAAGTAGCAGAGAAAGTTGAGCCACTGGTCTTCAGTGGAGTTGTGTTTCAGCTCTGGGGGATACCAGATGCCTTTGTTTAATAAGAATATGGATAAACAGATAAATATCAGGTTTCAGTATAAGGTTTCTTTTTACAGACGTTTATGAGTTCAGTTGAAAGCCTTCATGTAGTCAAGATAATCTGATGAAATAGTTGTTCACATACTGCAGTGATTATAAGAAGTGAAGGGAAGCTGTGCTCGTAGGAAAAGATAAGCAGGTTTTGTCCAACTCCATTGATGCATATGGGACAAAAAAATGCCAAAACTGTCAGCATATCTGAATTCTGTTATATTTGTTTTGTGAGCTGGATAAAAGGAGTATGTATAATAAAATATTTCTCATCTAGAAACAAAATACAGTGTTTACATTGATTTTACATCCTCATATTCTCACGTAACACTCTTCATGCATAATCACATAATCTGTGGATCATGGTTGTATAGTTATGTTTGAGTGCTGTGCTACTTATGTTAAAGTTGATTTTCATCACATGCAGAGGGCTTCTTCATGTAACTTGTAAGAGCTGATAGCTCTGCTCAGACAATAGACACAGACAGGTTTGTGACTAGAAGCTGAAGAAGGCCTTTAAGGAACATTTCAATGCAGGCTGTGATGGCTGTGTTCCTGCGCTAGGAGCAGTGAAAGAATACACTGGGGGAATCAAGATTACACCTAAGCATGCAATGAGGAAAAGGTATTGCCAGCCACCAGTGCAAGAAAGGACTGAGATGTTACAATGTTTGTGTTGGGAAGCTTTATCAGTTTTATTTTGCTCCTTATGGATTATCACAAGGTAACTGTTAATTTTCCTTGTGCCTCTGGGCGTCATCTTGCGTCATCTTTACCGTTTTCTGATTAAAAATGAAGTAGGTAAGTATTCAGGAATCGGTAGGGTTTTGATTGCAAGATGAGCGGAGGAATTCAGCAGAGTCAGTGGCACATTGGATCAGAATCTCGCTTTATGTGAGTGATAGCATTTACTAGTGGGTTCACTTAACTCCGAACAAAGATAAGCTATTACATTCTGCTTATTTTCAGAGCTAATTCTATTTTTTTTTTTATAAAGTCAAATTTTCATTTTAAGTTTCTTCTGGAATTCAAATCCATTTTGTTCACCTCAGCTGAATGTCCTAGTAACCTACTGAACAAAATAAACCCAGCATTTCTGCTTCTACCAATAGCCTGTGTCGTTAAATACTGTTCTGAGCTATTCCTGAAGACAGAGGGACTATCATTTTAGAGTTAATGTTATCCTTTGGAACTTCTGATGGGGTAAGCTTACCTTTTGAGTGCTATTAGAAATGGTAAAAGTATGACTTATGTTTATGGATATTTGACAACTGCAGAAGAGAAGTTTCATTTTATTACAATCAGCAGGTTTTTTTAAATTAAGTTTTTAAAGGTGATTGGTATTAGATACACTAAAATAAAACTATGATTGCAGCCATTTGCTTTCTGTGTGAAGATAAAAGGTGCGTATGTGTATTTTGTGGAGAATTTGACCAGAGTAGTTCAAGCTTGTTCTTTTAAATACGTCTGATCAATTCAACTATTGTATTCTTCCTTAAGACAGACAGAAACAAAAGGCAACATGTGTTCTTTAAATAAAAAAGATATTCTGAAATCTTCTTTTCTGAAAAGGATTCCAAACCATTTTTTTAACATTTCCCGGCAGAGGATAGCTGTGGATTTGTAAAGGACAAGGAATCTTAAGAATGCCTCTTAACTTTTCTGCAGCGTATAATGAGCAGGAGGACTTCTGGCAAGTTTACATTGACAGAACTTACTTTTGATTGGTTAAACATGCAGATACCATACTAGCCCATGTTTACTTAATGAAGTAAAATATTTTTTAAATGATTTTTCATTAAAGTGGGAAATTGTTCTTCTTCTGTAGTATATCTGTTTCTTTTGCTATATTAGTTATTTTCTGTCATTATTTTCTGCATGGCCTTGTGCTTTTGCGTTATGCCACGTTATTGATGTTTATGGTTTGAAATGTGAAGCACCAAAATAGCTATGTACAAATCATAACAGGACTTTAATTTCCTCATTACCTGAAAAAAACACCCTAGAAAGCTTCCATAAAATAAAATAGGAGCCACGTGCTTTGTGCTGGAGAGCAGAAATTGGCTTCAGTGACCACCTCCTGTTCTTTGCAATATTGTTGATGATGTGCCACAGAAAGAAGAACAGAGTGACTGTTCTCTGCTTTAGAAAACAAACCAAACAAAAATCTCTTGGCCCATATTATGAGCCTTATGCAGCCAGGGACATCTGTGACAATTATCAGAAAAGGAGAAAGAGGAAGAACAGAGACCGTATCATAATCAATCACAATTATTGTATAGTACATAAACACCTTTTCTTCAATGTCCTCACTTCTTTTTTTCCTTCCTTTCCTTGAATACAAATGTTACGTTTCAAACCAAATGCAACCAAACAAAAATACAGATGTCAGCCAAAATATATGTGACCTTCATGGTCTTCCATTCCATCAGTAAAAAGATGAGCTATTAAAGGTAACTGCTTGGTCCATGGAAAGCTAAAATGTCCAGATGGATCTTCTGTCCATTTATATCTTCTCTGTCTTAGGAAGCTAGGTAATAGATCTTTTACACGGCCTTTTTCCACATTTTTCAGTGATACTCTCCAGAGAATGAGGTTCTTTTCTGGCAAGTGGTCTGATGGATCTAATGACCTTATAGATTCATGATGGGGAAACTAAAGGATGACAACCACAGGTATCAGGGAGGGCAGGGAACTGCTGTCTTACAGCCAGCCGTTTCCTTTATTGAACACATGGACCACATAGTTTATAGCACAATGTGTTCATGAAGATGACTTACAGTTGGCAGGGCAGAATTAGTAAATGTAGTACTTACGTGGTATGCTAGTTATTCCTTATTTTCTTTAAATTTGGTCCACTACATGTCTATAATTACTGAAATGTAGAATTTCATCATATATATAAATATTCAGTAGTTTACCTAGGCTCTGCAGTTTTTATGAGTATATAGTATTGTTGGTTATCATCTGAATAGCCACCAGGCCAGCAGTTTTGCTTACAAAACAGGACATCAGTTAGATTTGTAAAAAACTTTTCCAGGGAAATATGAAATCATGTGAACTGTGACCTTTTTCTTCTCTCTCTCTCTTTTTTTTTTTTCCAAATTTTAACTCGGAACACATTCACTTAAAAGACTGAGAAGAATTTCAAGGAAATGCAGGAGGTCCAGCAAGGCAGGGGGTCTACATTTTGCATTTTATGATTTCTTGGATTTTGGACCCTATTTTCATTTGAGCTTTTTTTTTTTTTTTTTTTTTTTTTCCATGAGATTTCCAGAATGTTCCTTTTGAGAATGCAAAGCAAAACCTGATGTTCATGAGTTGGACAGCTCTCCAGTTAGGAAAAAAAAAAAAGAAAGAAAGAAAAGAACACAAGTTGTACATAATATATTACTAGCAGTTGTTTTTTTAGTGAGATAGGAAGAACTATAATTCCAGTAGTGATTGGAATGGTCCATTCAAAGAAAGCAAAACATCTGTTCTGCCATGATGTGTTTTTCTTACCTCCCTTCTGTTAGGAGTTTCTCCCTGCCTGGAAGCCGCGTCACCCTTTCTCCTCTTTCATTTTGTTGAAGTGTTTCATTAGCTATCCTGCAGGTGTTCTGGCTTAATGAATCTTTGTCAGCCATCTTGCATTTGTCATACTCTGTGTGGAAATTCTCTTTAGAAGTTGACAGAGCTGCAGATTTCCTGCATCTTAGAACTTAGTTTCTTGCTGTCTCACACAGCAGTGCCATTTTATTCTGTCATCCATTGAATCTGTGTCTTAAAACAGATAAGATGTTGTTTTGGTTCCTTTACTCTCCTTTGTTTTTAAACTCTGAATCAGAAAAATACTTTTCTAGCATAGCTTGCACTGAAAGCTTCTGCTGAGGCCCAGTGAAAACTGACAAATTGAAGAAGGAGCATCTCATCAAGGGAAATGTCATATGGCTGCTGCTGTGCTTCCTTGTGCCATATAAACCTGCAAATCTGCATAAGCAAAAAGAAGCAAACATTTTAAACTAGATGAGCTGAAGGAACTGAGATTACAGCCGGGTAAAGAAGTTGAGATATACATGCTTAATAAAGCATTCATTTAATGTTTACAAAACCTGGACAGTTTGGAGAGACTTGGAGTTAGACTCATCTACTGTAGAGACAGAACAGCTTGCCTGGAGAATCCTTTCTCCAAGTGTAACAGCTGTCAGGGATATGCTCCTGTAATTATTACCTTACAATCACAATGCCCTTTCCGTCACCCATGGGGGATGAGATACCTCCGTGTATGTTACTCTGTAACTTGTAATTTATTCTTTAAAAAATACTTCTCCCAGGTGGAGCCTTTTGTTGCAGCCTCTTTTGCCTTGGATAATACGCAGAGTTTCCGCTGTGAGTATATTGTGTTAAAATCACTGGCTGTCATGAAAGGAGAAAACAAGAAAGCAGGGATCTAAAACAAGGGAAAGTTGCAAAATACCAATGACTAAGCGACAGTGAATTGATGTTTAATTAATACTGGCAAAAACCATTCCTCGCTGGCATTCTGTGTATTTTTTCTTTTTGTTATGAACCTTTTTTGGCTCTTTATAGGTAACAATTTGAACATAACATCACGATGGATAAATACAGAAGAAAAGTAAATGAGCTTGTTTTTCTGTTGAAGGTATCATAACATCGTGATGGGTAACTACAAGAGAAATGTAAATGGATCTGTTTTTCACATCTGCTGAAAGACAAGTGGAAGAGAAGGGTGGATTTAGGAAACAACAAGTGCTATAGGCAATGATATGAAAGTTTAGAAAGTTAATTTTCTTTAAAAAATGTTTAAGACCAGAATATAATGTAAACACATTCATCGTTATTATTTACATACAGACTAAAAAAAGTGGCTTTTATAGATAATTTATTTGGAAGATAAATCTGGAAGCATGCAGTCGTGCTCTTCAGAATTTTTAACATTAACATCTTCTTTCTCAATTTTTTTTGCCCCTGAAGTCCAATATTTCCTGCTTTGCTTTTGGAAATTCAAATACAGATTCTCCTGCTTGGTATGGTACAAAGCAAAGCAAAGGCTGAGGATAAAAGGATTGAAATGTTCTAAGATTTCTCAGAATGGAGCACACAATGGAGATACAGTACTTTGGTTAGGTAATTTAAAAGCATTACAGCAGTAAATTCTTGTCAGGAGGGGCTTCTTTTGTAGGAGTGACTCCAACAAAGATGAATAGTGTCTTGCATGATGGTAGAGTAGGTTTGCATTTTACGTGGA
This sequence comes from Anas acuta, assembly GCF_963932015.1. Classification (NCBI taxonomy): domain Eukaryota; kingdom Metazoa; phylum Chordata; class Aves; order Anseriformes; family Anatidae; genus Anas; species Anas acuta. The sequence goes on from NC_089017.1 coordinate 67,314,656, forward strand.
TTCCAGCACCAAACTAGTTTTTTTCTGACCTGTACAACCTGCTTCATGAATGTAGGGCAGTGGAAGTTTCTTTTATTGCATTCAGTACTTCCGCAGAGATACAGTAAAGGTTCATAAAACACAGTAGGTATGAAGTGATAACAGGTTTTGTCAATTATAAAGCCAATTATTATTGTCAATTATTTAATTCTTATAGTAGTAAAAAACCTTTGATCTGCTTTCCCCATGTCTTTGAAGGCAAACAGTAGCAAAAATTTAGAATTTTAACCCAGATTCAGTCCACCAGAAAAACTCTTTAACACTTAAGTTAGACAGTGAGCTTTCCAAACCACTGTAGAAATGGGAAAATTTTAACATCTAACCAATGGCTGTGTAAGGGCACTTTCCTTGATCAATTTGATACAAAGTTTTTGAGTGAAACAAGTAACCTGTGCAACTACAGGTGCGTTTTACCCATGTTCAGTTTTAATAAACTTACTGAAATGAATTAGGATTATTTCCAGTAATGTTAATTAGTTTGGGACTGAGTCCTTAGAAGTGGGCAATTTATTTTTTTCTTCATTCCTAGGTCTTAGGTACCAACTTATATAAATCTTGTTTCGCAAAAGTAAAAATTTTAAGTAACACAATAGCTAGTGTGGATAATGGTGATTAATTGGTACATAATTTTTCTAACTCTGCACCACGTAGCTTGTTTCCTTTGCACTTCCAACTGAACAGTAGGAAAGAAACACAACCTTAAGACTAAGCAAAACCCACCAACTTTAAAGTTTTCTTTGTTTCTGAGGGAATTCTTTAAACGTGAAGTTGTAGGGTAAAGGTGAAAACCCCAATTGAATTTTGGCTTGTACAGACCAGAAAAAGAGGTAATTTCTAAATCTGCATACAACATTAAAAATGTATCAACCTTTCCAACTAGTTGTAATCTGAGGCATTAGAAAAAACATTTCAAATTCAAAACAGACTGTTTTGTATTAAGTATGGAGATATTTCTGAAATACATGTGGCAGAAAATTGGGAAGCAATGCAGAATTTTCCCTTATTTTTCTTACCTTGGAAGTGGCTTGTCCTGGTCACCTCAGAATGTCATGCAAATAAAATCTCTGGCCAAAGTTTTACATGCAATTAGAGGGGAAAAAGCTGCCATATGTAGGGCTTGGGAGGAGCAGAAGCCATTCTCTGAATAGACACGATGTAGAAATAGACTCCAGCTTTATGTGCTGACCTAGCTTAGGCTGCTTCTGGAGTGCCCAAGCTGTCCTCTCGCCACAGTATAACCAGTGCAGGTGGCTGTCACAATGAAGGCTCCAAAGTGTAAATACTGCACAGGTAGCTTTATCCTTTAGTTAAAAGACTGTAAAAGCTTTAGTGTTAAGCCTAGGCATGGCCATGAGTCCCTAGACAGTATAAAAAGCAGGCTGTCTTACCTCCACTCTGATTTTACACTGTTCACTGTTGCAGATTTTATGGTGGGAAAACATCCTAGGTTAAATGGGCTCCAAAGCATCAACTTTTAAGTACTTGGAACATTACCAGGACTTAATTGTGCTACAAGTTACTCATGAGATCTAGCCTTAGTTTTTGTACCTGTGAGGTTGTGACAAGGTGTCAGGATTCCTAGCATCTTTAAGTTGCTCTGGAAAAGCCTTACCAAAACTGATTCACTTAACTGGACTGGAACATAGTACTGTTACTGTGACAAAATCAAGCAGTCTCTGTGTCTCCGGATCTGAAGTTGGTTGAATTGCATATGATGTGTTTGTTTCTTGGTCAAATGAATTTGACGTTTAGCTCTCAGAATGAGTTTCCAATAGAACATGGAGTGTGGGAATATTTTCATTTTATTTTTAAATCCTTGTCTTGACTTGCACTGTGATTGATGTTCACCATACCTAGGCCAGTGAATATTGAAAACTATTGTGTAAGAACAAGCACTATTCCTTGTAGCATTTTAAGCAATATTTTCTACTTTTCTTGCAGTATTAAGCTCGTATTTTGTCTAAAATGTAGTTCAAATCATTGTGCAAGTATTCAGAAATGGTCTTCTGAAAATTGCTCTGGAGTTACCCAGTTGCAGCTAACAGGAAAAAGAAAATATAAAAGCAAAGCTGCACAAAGCTCATTAAGTGATAACGCACAGCTAAATAAATCATTTTTTTTTTCAGATTTTGACATAAACAAAGTCTTTCGGGGGATATTTACCCAAAAAGTGGTAGAGATGTTCCTCCCACTGTCTTCTCTGCATCTGAGTACCACCATCATAAGAGAAGAAAGTTGGTGGAAAGAAGAGATGGGATGGCTTTTCTGTTGCCTCTCCTGTTCAGGCCTGCCCCGATGGCTCTGTGTCTCTGTGGAAAGTTATCTGGCAGGTTCCTCAACTCATTTCACAACCAATTCCAGGGAAGAAATCCTCTGTCTATGTCTTCTACAGCTGTGCTTCTGCCTTCTTCCCATTGCGCACATTGTCTGTTCCTTCAGCCACGCTCTGGTTCCACTCCAACAAAGGCAGCTGGCAGCAAGAACAGTGTGCTGCAAAAAACTCCATGATAAAAAGGGGTAAAAACCCACTTAACTTGGAGCAGAATTAGGACAAATAGGTTGCAGACAGTTCATAGGCTTAATTGGTCTGTCTGAAAATCAGCAGCCAATAACCGATGGGAAGAGTTTGGTCTGCTGTCTTGTAAGCTGCTTTGTTTTCTTCTGTCACCCCAAAACCCGCTGCAGATGACCCAACCTTTCCACCCAGAAGCAGTGCTGACTGCACGCAGGAGTGTGACAGGGCCTCTGGGGAATGCGAAAGCAGTAACACAGATCAGTTTCATCAAACAGGAAACTGGTTTCTCCTGGTTTTGTTGGTGTTTTGATGAAAACAAAGATCAGGACTCTCCACAGAAATGGGAACCTCTTCAGGCCAAAACCCTTGGGTTTAATTTGTTACCACGCAAAACAAAGCCAGACCAGCAGCTCACACTTCCAATGCAGATGTTTTAGTAGGGACCACATCTGAAGGTAGTTTGAACACTTGATTTTTTTTCCCCCAGTCTGAATTTTTTAAAATTAGGAATCATTTTCCTCTGTTACTCACCTTCATAAGAATGAGAAGAATGAAGGGATTTTTTAGTGTATATGGGGTGTGAAGTTGAGGAAGATTATTTTTATGGAAGTTTAGTTAACTATATAATCTGATTGTAGTTACGTGATTTATTTAGAGTCTGAAACTGATGAGTTTGAAGAAAAAAAATCATCAAGCACTACATTACAGTTACTCATTAGTGTCAAGTGTATAAGACTGACAAAATCTCCATCTGTGTAGGTGTGTGCAGCTGCACTGATTCTGTGCAAAGCTTCACCCTATTGTAATAACTAAGATCTGGCTCCTTCTCCTGGCCATGAGGCAAATCTACCATTGTTTCGTTTTTTTTTTCTTTTTTTTCTTTTTTTCTTTTTTTTTCATGAGAGCAAAAGAAACATGAGGACAGCTAAAAAATAAGTGGATCTTAGGCCTATGAAGTTCAAACAAAGGATGTTCCCTTGTAAATGCCATAGTAAACACCCATGCAAAGCTTCCATCTCCTTGTGGGTTACAGTTTGTTACTCAAACAAGAATACCAGAAGATAAAGTATGAGAACTTTCCTACATTGTGGCTGTTAATTCCACATGTTCTTTTTTTTCACAGCGATTATTGCTATTAGTTCCAGTCTGTGTGCTGGTTGAGTGCTTCACAGAACAGCGCACAGTGTAATGTTCCCGTTCCTGAATACAGGCTTCCCTTCATCTACGTTTTTTATGGTTTTATGGCAAAAGAGTGCTTATGATGTTCTTACTGTGCTCCCCCTGAAAAACTCTTATCTGGAAATATGCACACGTGGTATTAAAAACTATCTAGGGAGAGATAGGAAACATCAGCATTCAACCGGAACATGGAAACATCTACATGTACACCTTTGTGGACTGGGAACACCTTATGTCACATTAATTTAAAGACATGTATTTATATTCTGAGTTTAATGTCTGCATAAAAACCCTTGGAGCTCTGTATGAAAGTGTCGGCCTCTTACTATGTTTTATCTTCCTGACCCTCATTTCATGCCTTGCCCATCTGCTGCCTGCAGAACATCCTGTGAAGCCTGCATAGGCCTGGGAACTTCGGTCTGCTGACAAGCCCAGAGCATGAAGTGCTTCAGAAATTGCTCTTTCAAGTAACTCAGCTCACAGGATTGGATTTTTTTAAGTACCAGGAGTGTGGTAGGCTGAATAGCCTTATTCCGTCTTGGTGTCAACACAGAACATAAGGAAAATTTCCTATACCTCATGGATGTACATCAGAAGAGCTACGTATAGTTGAGCTGGTGTTCCTTGGTGCCCAAAGGGTTTGTGTAGAACCCCTTACTGTCTTCTTGTCCCCCTACTTCTCTTTACTACCTGTCCTTCAAGATGTAGGTGATGGATTACAGCAGTTACTTGTCTGTTTTTTTCCCCTGAGACTGAAATACAGGCAAGTATTAAAGGTAACACGTCCAAAATCTGTAATGTGATACTTCATTCACAAAACTGTCTGTAAGGTCTTAAAATTCGCCTCCAGTGATGTTAGGAATTGATTTATTCTCATTACTTTTAGGGTCTCTTTAGGGAATCATCCCATGTTGAAATAGAAGGTGCAGTGCTTTATGCATCCCTAGGCCAGAGAAGAAGTTTGCTGTCTGTCACTTACATCCCTCAGTCGTTCATGTGCCGCAGAAGTGCAAGACGTTAGTACAGAACACTTGGCTTCAACTCATAAAAAACAACATGATATTTTTAGATAGCATTGATTATTATGTGAACTTGTCTAACTAAAATCAAATGCTGCTTAGAAGTAGATCTTGCAGCTTACAGTCAGTGGTGTAATAGTAATAAGTCGATTAGGTCCAGTAAGCAGCAAAGTAATCGTGCTTATGCCTTTTTTTTTTTTCTCTTTTTGCTTCAGATTGCAGTTAAGGATTCTTGTTCACCAATGTGCAGATAGCCTTGTTTGTGGCAAAAGTTATCAAAAAAGAGCATGCAATTAGTAAGGAAGGTATGACCAGAAGCATGGCAGACCTTTTTCCTCCCAGAATGCACACTGGATCTTGCTGTCCTTTAGAAAGGGAACCAGTGATTCTACTTCCTCAAGGTGGTAAAAACACTCTTGAAACAGTGAAGAGGCTGAAGATGTAGGATACAGAGCACAGTTTCACTTTCAGGCACAGACAGACTGAGTACCAGGCAGTTCTTGAAAGAATCTCACTGTTGGCTGCTCCTCTTCTGGCAGCAGCCGCAGGCTGTGTCAGGCTCTTAAACAACTGCACTTCAGCAAAGCCTCCAGATGTTACAGGTTGCTGCTTCAGCATGTGTTTGGTTAGCTCTGATGGCAAGAAGGGATCTTGCAGACATGTAAACTCACTACCCAGGGATTTCTGCTTTATGGGAGAACTCCTGCATTGCAGAGGGTTACGTTTTTCTGGAGGGTCTAAGGGACAGAGACCAGGCAAGTGCTGCTTAGGGAGGGAAAGCAAAGTTGGTGGTCAGAAGTGGCTTCGTAAAGGTTCTTGACAGAACAGAGCTTTGTTAAGATTGATTGCTGAGGCTGTGTATGTGGTTGTGCAACACACTGCAGAAGTATTTTTTTTTGCCATAACTTTTGTGGTAGTAAAGTGTAGTTGGTTGGTGGGGCACGCGACCAAGTGCTTAAAACACAATTCTTGAGTTCAAATGCTCCAGCAAGGGTCAGATCCATCCTTAAGGAAGAACTTCCTTCCTTTCTATCTCATACAGAAATAAGAGTGGAGAGGAACAAGGAAAAATAGGCAAAATGGGATGAAAAGACTTCTTTTTTCTCTGAATATCTTCTGAGGAAGCAGCAGTTAATACAAAGTTATGTAGTTGTTCTCTTAGCACTGTCATGTTCCATAAACAAGACTGTTTTGATCTACATAGTTCAGATCATTTTGAAAGAATTCAGGGGGTCCTGTCGGTTTCCATAAGTGTTTTGCACGAAAATTGGTCAATGGAATTTATAGTATTTTTCACAGTAAATCACAGGTACCGGTAACAATTCCAGGAATTAAGTAGAAACTCTTAACATTAGGGGTACGGCACTTTGCTGAACTCTACACAGGGATAGCTGGGTTTGTTTCACAATATGTGGAAAAAAAAATTGGCAAAAACATCACTTTTTATTGTCTGATTATTGGCCTGAGCCATTGCATGTGCTTCAGTTCTCTTGAGTTAACCAAAAGCTGTCTTGACTCTCACCCTGGGCTGCTAAGTAAATAAACATGGAAATAGTGACATATGTTCTCCATCTGCACGGTCACGTGCTGTATCTTCTCTGCTCAGAAATGTTACTTAATAGGAATATAATCGCTGTTGTTGAAAAGTGTATTTAAATGATAAAAATAAGGGATGTAGAAAACAAGCCAAATTTGGCACCTAATGCAGTAGTGACACGTTATTGAAGGTCTGGGCAGAAATGGCTTCACTTTCCTGTTTATAATAACTTTTTCTTTCTGCATTCCCCATCTGTGATTCAGCAGCTGGAGCTACTCTGAACTTCAGACAAAGGAGACAGAAATAGGTGTCTTTTTTTTTTTTTCCTTGATGATCACATGCAGCAACAACTGCTGGGAGTGGTGTTGGAGACAACAGCAACAGGGGAGCATTTTGCACTGGATGAGTAAAACAACCCAGGACTACACAGGATTCTGTTAATATATTTTACTGTGAAGCAAATTTGTGATTTCTGCCTGTATGAGGAGAAAAGCTGAGGACTTGGTGTCTCTGGCTCCTCCTGGGTTCTGTATACAGCTTGCAGCTCTCAGGAAAGCCAGTTGGCTTGTTCAGTTTGAGCAGTCATATTTTAATCATCCTCTTAAGTCTGAAGAATAACTGAACACAAAACTGTCAGGAGGTGAACACAGTAGAAATGGATCTTTAACCACGAGGGGTGTTCTTCCCTACAGAAACACACTGGCGCTGGGAAGCCCGGTGTGCATGTTTTGTCAGCGTCTAAATCCCAAGCCCTTATTTTACTTAAAATTACCTTTCAGAAATCCCGGGAGAAGGTGATCTGTTGGTTTAGCCCTGTAACGTGTAACATGAGACTCTTGCTCTCTGCTTCTGGAAGAAAGCGTAGGCTGTGCTGAGCAAGTGCTGGCTGAGCTGCGATGATTTCAGCGTGTCCCACGAGCCGCAGGCACTGGAGTGGATGCTTGGTTCAGCTTCTTCTGGGTATAGCACATCAGGAGTTGTTAAGGAAACATTATTTTTCCCCAGCCCCAGGTCAGGCTTCTCCGTTTCCAAGTGCTCCCTCTTCCCAGTTGTGCATAAAGGAGGACTATTTCTTGCTTTCCAGCTTGTTTCTCATGCAGAAGTTAACTGAGCAGAACGTAACTCTTCCCAGGCAGAGCTTTTTCACTGCTCTGATATTTCCACTATCACTCGGGGTTTGGTCTAAGCCTAATTTTGGTCCTTTGGGCACCTAATAACTGTTTATTAATCCTTATTAGGGAAGTGATAGATTGATAAATTTATTGGTACAATGACAAGGAAAGGTAACAAAAATATGGAGTGACTTTTCTCCCTGCATCTGATTTTAATCCCCATCTGCAGGTGTATTTTGGTCATCCCTTTTCCCTTCTGGCCCAAAACCCTTTCTGTCAAAAAAGTGAAGAGAGGATTTATTTGATATATTGTCTAATGGGTATACCAAGCCTAGGAAGAACTGGGCTTCCAGTGCCTTCAAACCAGACATTTATTACATCTCTGAAACAGTTATTTGCTCACCTGTTTGTAGCAGAAATTAAATAAAATGTGGGTGGTTTTTTTTGTTTGTTTGTGTGTGTGTGTGTTTTTATTGGTGGTGGTGGTGGTGGTGGTGATTTCTTTGTTGTTGTTGTTGTTCTTTTTTTTTTTCTTCTTCGTCTTTTAACAGAACCTACTTTACTTCAGCCTGTTTGTACTTCTTTACAGCTTGGAAAAGCAAAGGTATAACTTCATAGCACATGCGTCAAAATATCAAATAAGTGCACCCAGGACAGGAGGATAATGTTCCTTTTCAATGTTTATTAATTTAAATAGTAGGAAGCTATCCAGAGACCAGGGCACTTAGAACAGGCACTTACAGTAGCCTGTGCTCTCACATCAGCAGTGATAAAGTTTTACTGAGGAATGTGTGTCTGTGATTATGTGAAGACCCTGTCCAGAGAGGCCTCTGTTCTGAGTGAATCATTTTCAGACCTGCTATTATCTCCCTTTTTAAGTTTGATTGTGTGCAGAGTTTTGGACACGAAATTATCACTTGCACATAAATGATTTCATAAATAATTCACATGGTAAACTTTACACAATCAACTGATTCAGTTTGCCAGCAACTTTTTAGTACTTCTGGGGTTTGTTGTTCGCTTTTATCATAATATGTGTTAGAAATGTGCAGGGGCATGAGGACATAGATCAGTGTCCACGTTCTGTAAGTCAGAAGCTGGCATGGTCTGATACCCATACCTCATAGGTACATTCATACTTGGCTTTGTGTGTGCTCTCCAAATGCGTCACCAAGACTGCTTCTTTGATGTCTATGCACATGGCAAACCTGTGACAACTGTCTAGAATGCCACTTAGATCTCGACCAAAAGAGCTTCATTTTAGCACATGAATGCTATTTCTGTTTGTAGTTAACCAGCGAAGTTCCTAAGCTTCACCATTAACTTTACCTTACCTCTGTAAACTTAAGCTCACAGTTCTGCTTCTGTAGATTGTTTTGGTTTGGCCCTTCATTAAATGCAGGCTGTCTTCTACCGCAGCTAAAGCAGAGCTGCCTCAGTCCAGGTTATGTCACATGCTGATTAGTGACTGTTAATGCACCCTGCATTGCTGAACGGGTTTGTAGAAACCACAGCAGTGTGTCTATGCACTAGTGTTTTAGTGTTTCCCAAAAAGATTGAATGGACATTTCTGTTGTGAAAGTGTGTGAAATGGAATTTCTTGCAAAATTACATAGATTGCACAAGTTGTCTCATATATCTGGAGAACTTGTAGCTTGAATGAAGCACAAGTAGGCTTCTTTTTGAAGATAAGTTGCAAGGCAGAATCAAGATTTTCTTTTATATTCCTGGCTAAGCCACATGCTTTGAGACGACTAAGTTACTGTCTGTGAAAGTATATATGGTAGTCTTTATTTTTAACTTTGGAGGGAATCAGTTTTATTTTTATGATCGTAAAACGTTTTAAAACACTTTTAATAGCTGTGTCCTTGCAATGCACATGTGTTCTTCAAATATGAATTTACTTAAGACACTCACTATGCTTTTGACTTACGATAATTGTTCTGATCTAAAAATGTCTTTAAACTGGATGAGAATGGATTTTCTAGATGTTCTCAGTACTACTGCTATTACAGTAGGATATTTTGCAGTTAGAAACATTGCTTTGAGATACTCCTATCTAAATACGCTCACCCTGAGCCTACGCAGGGATGCTCAGCACTGTTGTGGCCCAGGGCCAGACTTCCCTGTGGAAGTAGATCCTTGTAAGCATCATAACTTTTACAAGGTGCTATCACTCTTGAGCTTTCATTCTTCAGCAGGGAGATTATTCCCCCATGCTCTGTATGGTCGGGATGCTGAGATGCGATGCTAGCCCAAGGGACTGCATTTACTTTCGGGCACCTTTCCAGTTCTCTTGCCCTATGGGAGAGAATCATAGAATCATAGAATCATAGAATATCCTGAGTTGGAAGGGACCCTTAAGGATCATCAAGTCCAACTCTTGACACCGCACAGGTCTACCCAAAAGTTCAGACCATGTGACTAAGTGCACAGTCCAATGTCTTCTTAAATTCAGTCAGGCTCGGTGCAGTGACCACTTCCCTGGGGAGCCTGTTCCAGTGTGCAACCACTCTCTCTGTGAAGAACCCCCTCCTGATGTCAAGCCTAAACTTCCCCTGCCTCAGCTTAACCCCGTTCCCGCGGGTCCTGTCGCTGGTGTTAATGGAGAAAAGGTCTCCTGCCTCTCGACACCCCCTTACGAGGAAGTTGTAGACTGCGATGAGGTCTCCCCTCAGCCTCCTCTTCTCCAGGCTGAACAGGCCCAGTGCCCTCAGCCGTTCCTCGTACGTCTTCCCCTCCAGGCCTTTCACCATCTTCGTAGCCCTCCTCTGGACACTCTCCAACAGTTTCATGTCCTTTTTATACTGTGGTGCCCAGAACTGCACACAGTACTCAAGGTGAGGCCGCACCAGCGCAGAGTAGAGCGGGACAATCACCTCCCTCGACCTACTAGCGATGCCGTGCTTGATGCACCCCAGAACACAGTTGGCCCTCCTGGCTGCCAGGGCACACTGCTGGCTCATATTCAACTTGCTGTCTACCACGACCCCCAGATCCCTCTCTTCTAGGCTGCTCTCCAGCGTCTCATCGCCCAGTCTGTACGTGCAGCCAGGGTTTCCCCGTCCCAGGTGCAGGACCCGGCACTTGCTCTTATTGAACTTCATGCGGTTGGTGATCGCCCAGCTCTCCAACCTATCCAGATCCTTCTGCAAGGCCTTTCCACCCTCATTTGAGTCCACAACTCCTCCAAGTTTGGTGTCATTGGCAAACTTGCTCAAAATACCTTCTATTCCTACATCCAGATCGTTTATAAAAATATTGAAAAGTACCGGCCCTAAAATGGAGCCTTGAGGGATCCAAGATTCTCATTTTTATTGTGAACAAGTTACTTCTGATGAAACTTTGTTAGGGCTGTTTGAAGTGCTTGAAGATCTAGAGCTAGATCATCACAAAGTTTCATTCCAGATGCTGCAGCCTACTTGGTAGTGCAGTATTGCATTTCTGATGTCTCTTAAACTCAATTAAAAGGTTTGGGCAAACTTGTCTGCTCCCTGTGTGTGATGTGTAAAAGTAGCTGAACTTTAGACTTGATTCAGCCTGCTTCCCTCAGTGAGAGGAAATTTGTAAATCTAATAAAGAGATGGAGCAAAATACATCAAATGAGAACAGAGAAGACATCTAGCTTGTTAAATTGCTAATCACATTGCTATGAGAAGAGATGTGTAAGGAATACTGACAAAGAGCAGATGGATGAGCAGGTTCAGAGCTGTCTGAAATTAATGCAGAGCACATACTGAGGATAACAGGAGGTATTAGAGCTGGAGAACACACTGAGACTTAGTAGAAATCCTTTTCTGATCCCTACACTTAAAGGTAAGCACAAGGTTTTCTTTTGCAGTCTTTTACAAGTCATACATGTCAAATGTTTAACTAAAGCCACTTCCTTGCATATTTCTTGTAATACTAGCATGCTACTGGCTCTTTTTTTTTTTTTCTTTTTTTATAGCATCATACGTGTTGCAAACTGCAGAAGAGTGGATTACAGTGTCTGCCAAAGGTTTCAATTTTTTATTACTCATTAGCTTTCCAAATGCACTTCGTGGGCACAAAGTGCCTGATCTGACATACCTTTCTTACAGAAGATATTAAAAAAGAAAAAAGGAAAAAACAAACAAACAAACAAAAAAAAGCTGCAACTTCTAGGACCAGTCTCCAAGACAGGGATGCAGGGTATGGTAAGTCTTTGAGAAGCAAGCTTAAAGATCGCAGTATGCAGGTTCAGAGAGGTACATTTTAATGTCCAGAGAAGTCTGTTTTTATAGTAGCCCAACTAAACATTTTCGAATACAAAGGAAGAAATCCACAACCCTAGTTTATTGTTTGGTTTAGTAGAACGGGCCTGAAAATGACAACATCTCTGGCCATTGGTGCCCTGAGTTTGCAGAATACTTTGGTTACAAGAGCAGGCAAGAAAGATTACTGCAAAACATATGGAAAAGGCAGGGGACTGGGGAGTTCTGTGCCGTCAAGGCTCCCATCATATGCCTCCCTTGTTATGCATGTTCTCCCTTTGCAGGAGCCACTCAAAAATGCAGCAGCAGCAGAATGGTTTTTGGAGGACGGATGGAGGGCCAGGTAGCACTGCGTGTTGGTCCAGTGAGACATCCCACACCTGATCTGCTGCAGCAGCAGGTGGGAAAGCATCAGGAATTCTGTTTGGTGTGCAACAAGGATCTCCATTCCCTCCACGCAGGTTGAATTGCAGCCCTAGGCACCTCCTTCCTTCGTTGTCCGCCTTAAGCTGAACCCATGCGTTTCCTAGTGAAGCATATTTTGTTTGGCAGGCCATTGTCAAGGGACATACAGCCCTTCATTCCCATTGTTTCTTCTAATGGAGGTTGTGCCTGGGTCAGACAGTACTTAGTCATGATGAGAGATGAAGATACCGGTGTTGAAAGATTCAGCACATGATGATACACTGTGAATTCTTTATACTTGCTTCTTCATGAAAGTTTTGACTTTTATTTCGTAAAATAACTAAGCTTTATAGTGAGGCCCTATCATGCTACCCAAGTTTAAAAAATAAATGATGTCAAATATTGCTACCACAGTATTTATTTCATAAGAGAAAGTCAAGGTGACAACTTTTCTAATTTTCATGTTCATTTTGGTATCACCAGGGCACAAGAATCTTAGATTAGGTGAAGCAGTGAGGGGTAGCCCACATGCTCAGGCTGAAGTTCTCCTCCTCCAAAGGCATAAACATGAGTTAATTTGAGTTTTAGGTTGTCCTGGTGTTGTGGACTGTAATTAAAAGTAATTCTAGGCACACAGTGGATTTTCCCTATTGCTTCCAAAAAACGAATAAAAATGCAAGACATTGTGTGCCAGGTCAAAGATCCACATAATCAAAAATCTTCTGTCTATGCATGTTCGGTAACAAAAATGGAGGAAACAGGAAAAAAATCGTATAAACATCCAGCGATCACTGTTGAGAGATCCTGTGACATATGATTGCATTACTTTTATTAGACAGCAGCGGAACAAAATCAAAATAGATGTTCATGGTATACTCTGATTCTGGGGCTGATTCCGCACTTCATTACGCTTCATACTTATCCGTATAAACAGTGTCATAAAAGTAATTACAGTGGCATACAACCAATGGAACTGGAAAACTAGGTTTGCTTTCTTCACTTAGGAAGTTTGGGGATTAAGCTAAAGTCATTTTTGTGTTTGTGATTTGCATCGGAGTATCATTTCATTTAAGCTTTACATATGCAGGGAAAAATGAGAACTACAACTACAGTCAGTACAGAATATAGAAAATAGAGCAATAGTGTATACAAATAGAGCTGAGGTTGATGTGGGAGAGAGCAGAATATAGCCTGGCTGATTCCTGCCGTATCCTGCTGAAGATAAATCCTTAATCGGATCCTTCATTAACATGAAGTGTGGAAAAAACAGCTCAAGCCAGAGATTACTTACTAAATGTAGTTAGTGGAAGAAATTATGCATTGAGGAAAATGTGAAATCCCTCAAATTAATCTTTCAAATACCTGGAGTTTGACTCTCCTCTCTCTTACACTGGGATAAATCAAGAATAATTCAATTTCAGTGACTGACATACTAGCATAATTGGAGAATAAATTGAGCTTGCCTGCTCTCCCAGGATTTTAAAAGATTTACATTTTTAAGGCAAAATTATTTGCACTTCAAATTTTTACTCATCCATTCAGAGGACGAATCATGACCCCATGTCACAGACTGTGACCCTTTAATATATGATCTCTACCTGCTTAAACCCTGGCTGGAGTCTTCTTGCCACTCTGTGGGTTCAATATCAGTTGGCTTAAGTTTGTCTCTGGTTTTAGTATTCACTGCTTAAAAAAAGTCAAACTAGATCTTCATGTTAAGTGATCAGTGAAGCTCTGAAACGTACCTCGTTCTATGTAGTCACTTTTACAGTGTTAAATTCCTGCTTGAAGATTAAAACATCAAACTAGTCATTACTGTATACAGGCAGAGCAGAGTTTCTACTGAATTTGAAAATCTGTCTTTTGATTTTTTGATGATTTCCCAAACCTTCCACATCCGTTTTTCAGCTTCACACAATGCCTTCACATATATTTGTACTGTCCGTGCACCTCCATTGACTGAAATGTTTTTATGCCTGCCCTGTAGGTTTTTGTTTCTAGCAAGCCTATGTCATAGTTGCTTTCTACTGATTCTCTTCTACATGCAACTGAATGTATTTTTTGATATATAAAGAGATAAAGTGTGTTGCATTGGTAGCCTAAGTCATCATGCCGTGTAATATAAAACAGAACAGAACAGTACCGGATTTTCTTACTTTTTTTTTTCAGTTAGTTGTATAACTCAGGAGAGTATAACTGAGGAGGATAATGCAGGCATGCTACAGTAAGCATTTATTATTTTGTTCTCATTTCCTATGGGAAGATGAATGCGCTGACATTACCACAATAGAAAATGCATATAGTTGGCAAATGTCCACCATATTCTGAAAGCTGGTTGTTGTTGATGGCAACTTCAATGTGAGCCGTCTTTCTGTGGTTGGGGAGTGTAAGATGTGTGCCTGTTTGAGTTATCACACTAATCCCTGCTACCAGATAGCCTTTCATTCCTGTAACAAAAACGTAATCCTCTGCTGTTACTCGGTACTCATTGTTCTGGTCTGAAGAGGGAATTACATTAAACAGAAGGCAATTTCTTGTTCCTCCCCTTGCTTCTGGACAAAGAACAACATGGTTCCCATGTAGGCAGTACTTAAATCTTCTGTTGAGAATATTGTGCATGTGCATGTGCACATTTGCACATTTCATGAGTGTCCTTTCCCTTTAATGGCTGATACAGTTAAAATTGTTTCCACATTTCTAAAATTTCTGCCTTTTTTGTCATTCTTGAAGGTGCCAGATCAATGTTTGTTCACACTGGGGATCGTCCACACACTGTTTTGAACCTTTTTCTACCATCGTATTGTTGGCAAGGGAAAGCAACCTTTAAAAAAAATGTAATTGTTTTTACAGGTTAGCACTGGAGAAGGGTGATCTTCAGGCAGTTTTTGTGGGTATAGAGGGTACGTTGGTGAGTGCAGACTGGTAACTAGAATTCTGTGACAATTTGGCACTACTCAACCCCAGAGAGGTGCCTGTGCGATCGGTCAGTCACAAATGGGATCACTTGTATTCTTCAGTTCTTCAGAAGAGAAAGAACTTGTCAGTTCTTTCTCTTGCTGATAAACGCGTCCTTGTATGCAAGGAGAAGATGCCTGCACCGAAGAGAGGAGAGAAGTAGTAACTGTCCGAGAGGAATGTCTTTGAGGGGAAGAACAGGTGAACTGTATGAAGGGGATTTTTTTGCAAATGCTTTACTGAAAGTCCCAGAAGAAAATTTAAGAATTCCCAGCTCTAATTCTGATTGGATACTTTTCCCTTTTTTCTCCTGAAAAGCTGTCACTTCTATTTATACCCTTTACTTTTGGGGCATTTTTGTACTTTTTTTAAAAGTGTATTTAAAATACATATCTGTAACATTGAAGCCAATTTATAATGCTCATAGTCACCCCCTAACTTGTAACCACTATGACTGCTTTCTTCAAAATAAAACTGCAAATTTTTCTGAAAGTGAAATAAAAATATTATCTCTGGAAGCCATGCAAAACACCATGCTTTTCTTGGAAAGAAGTGCTAACTGTTCATACAGGTTGTTCTTTACGGCATCATTCAGAAAATTTAACTTATTATGGTTGAATCTCCCTTGATGGGTTGAGGAAAAGGTGGCTAGAGTTTCTGTTGGTTTTGGAGGGCTGTTTTTTGTTGTTTTGTTTGTTTTTTTTTTCCTTTTCAGTTGCCAAGAAAGCAGAATGCTGTTTTCATTACTAGGACAAATGTCAGAGTATTTTAGCACATAGTTACATAGTTTACAAAACAAACATAGCTGGTCCAATATCTACCAAAATACAAGACTGATAATGACATAATCTTTGAAATCTGGGAAATGTAGTTCAACAGGAGAAACTAACTTTAGAGACAGATTACATCTTACCACATAACGGAGAAGACACTTGAAGGCATTTATGGTCAGGCTCAGTCACCTGATGGCTGTGGAGCTGTCCATTGCCAGTTGTCTGTACCATGCAGAGGTTCCTCAGACGGTGGAAAGTGGCTGCACTTAGGGCAGGAAATGACAGACTGACTTACCTGCAGTCTGCAAGTGAACGTATGCCCATTAGAAAAATTTATAGACAATGAAATTAATGAAGTGAGAGGTTCACTATTAAGTAACCTCAAAATATTTGCTGAACTTTACATTGGGAGATATGTTTTTCAGCTCAAGTACCTTTGAGTTCTGTGTCAAATGGCAATCTGACCAGTCAGCACTTCACTTTATTAGCACCTGGTAAATAGTCACTCTCCTGTTCTCACATCAGCTTTGTAAAATAAATAAAGATAATTATTGTAATTTCCTGAAGAATGGAATTCAGAGCAAAGAGAGACTTATCCCACCCATCTGAAATTCTCATGTGAGAGGTCACTTTTCTGTATGCATTTTCCCTGTCATTGAAGATATCTGTAAATCTCTTTAAGGCTTGTGCATTGGAGTAACACAGAGTTACAAATGTTAAATGGGATATAAATGTATAGAAAAGCATCTGGGAGCAGTTACTTTGATTAATTGGTTCATTGTTTGTGGTTCATACATTACTGAAAGCACAGTGTGTAGATCATCTATAAATCATAATGTGTAAATCACAGGCAGGCATATTTGTGAGGTTCTTTGGCTAGTTTGGTGCTAAGAATTTGTGTGCATTAAATTTTGGTGTAGTTCTTCTGTAGGCTAGGATTTTGTCCGAGGTAACTTTGTACAGCTGTAAATCAGGAGTGTCTTCATGAGATCAGTGCAGGTTTTATCGGAGGAAATCTGGTGTCTTCTGGGACTGTGCATCTGTTGAAGAGGATAATTCATGGGCTTAACCTCAGTTCTCAAGCAGACATTAAAGAGACCTTCAACAGGTTCAGTGGGCTTTAGTTCATCTCCGTACAACTCTACAGGCTTTAAGCTGAGAACATTCCTTCCCTACGTGACTGGCTCTATGAGGAAGGATGGAGGAATGTAAAAAATGTAAAGCAACACATTGGAGAAGTGACACAAGCTGTGAAATGTGGTATCCTGAACTTCTTTTCTTCTTGTTTTGTTTTGCTCAACAGCTTGTCCCCCAGGAACATACAAGCCTGAAGGTTCACCAGGTGGAATCAGTACTTGCATCTCCTGTCCCGACGAGAATCATACTTCTCCACCAGGAAGCACCTCCGTTGAGGACTGTATGTGCCGGGAGGGATATCGTGTTGTAGGACAAACCTGTGAAGGTAAGTGTTTCTAGCCAGAAACTGAACGGTCCTGTAATCCACGATGCAGTTCTGGGGCAGCTTCATTATTTGTCTTTGAAAGACAAGTCAAATTGCATGCAAGATTTTGTGTGTCTCTCCAAAACAGCAGAAGTACCAAGGTGCAACTAGAATTGGAAATGGAAAAAAAAAAAAATGTTTTCCTTCAGTAGCCTGCTACATTCCAGCTGGTGTGATAACTCTGTTGTGGTTGTTTAATTATTTAGTTGTTCACTGCCCTGAACTGAAGCCCCCTGAAAATGGTTACTTTGTCCAGAATGTCTGCAACAATTACTTTAATGCGGCCTGTGGGATCCGGTGCAAAGCAGGATTTGATCTCGTGGGAAGCAGCATCAGGCTTTGTCAGCCAAATGGCCAGTGGTCTGGATCAGAGGCTACTTGCAGAGGTATGGATGTGTGCTTGAAAAGTCATTTTCTTTTGGGATCGTTTGTTCTTAATAGTGATTTACTCTGATTTATCCCTGGTTAGGTGTGCAGGTCTGACACTCTTAGATGAAAGAGTCACCTCAGTCATTCTGTTTCCCTCCTTCCTAAAATGATAAGAGGATATCTACAAGAGAATGTAGAGCATTATTTACTAGGTAGTTAGTCAAACATATAACAAGACCTTGCCACACAGGTGTCTTACAACGGCCATCAGTCTTCTCACATAGGCAGGCATTGGCTTACAGTTCCTTCTTATGAAGAATTAAAGTAGGAAGGCCTTGAGTATAGTCCTCTGAAGATTTTTGAGTGGAGTTTCACAGGGGAACAACTGACAGTATCCTAGGAGTTTGCTGTAAGGGAGCATCTGCTGGAAAAGTAATAAACAGAAAGATTGAAAGGGAGAAGACATGGGAAAGAGCATCCTTAAAAGCATGAATGAAAAAATTATTTGTAGAGCTCTTACAAGTATGTAGAAAGACAGTTTGTTTTTTTTCATCACTTGCTTTTGCCTGAGGTTCTTGGTTGTTTAGAAGAAGATGATGCATCCTCATGCTGTCCTGCCTGGTATTTTCCCCCAAGGAGAGCCTGAAAAAGCAAGTAGCAGCCTTCATCTCCTCAACAACCACAGTTTGTAGTTTAACATGTTTAGCTCAAGTTGCATACACTTGATATTGGTCTGCACACCAGAATGTAGTAAATGAGAAGCAATCACCTCCTACAACTCTTGTCCTGGCCATGAATTTTGGGGAAGAAGTGGAGTAGGTTCTTGGCGGCTTTAGCACTTTATGCTACTACCAACACTGCAGCCCTTAAGGAAACAGCAACCGATGATTCTCAAAGCAGGGATCTGAGGTGCAGTTCCTTGGGACGTTCTTAGAGCAGTTCACTTTTGCTTACACTGCAGGGCTGTTCTTCAGATAATCTGGGAAAACTGTCTTCTTATATAGCTTCCAGTAAGAAGACAGAAAGGATAAGCTTGAAATAAAAAATAAGCTGCTGTCCTGTACCTCTAGGGTGCCTTCAGAAGGCAAAAACAAAGAGATAAAAACACGGGTTGAAGATTCATACCACTTTAGGTAGACTCGGGTACTGGGGAATAGCTCCTGCCTGTCAAAGCTTTTGTTGCACAGTGGTGTAGAAAAGCGGAGAAAGCTGCAGTCAATGACAAAGAAAGGATCCTTTATCTTCACTGTCTTTACTCAGGTGGAACTCTCTAGTACTTGGGAAAGCTTCTAGAGCAACTAAAAATATTCACCTGCTGGGTGTAGGTGCATGATCTTCCTTTAGCTAGGGTTTTGTTTGGAAAAGTAAGGGAAAAAAATGATTTGAGGTATTGTCTTGATGTTGAGCCAATTTCATTTGAAACATTGAAAGGATATATTTTTGCCTTTCTCATGCCCCTCCATCATCCTGAAGACTTCCAATCAAAAAATATATGTATTAAAAAATCCTACCTTTACATGTGCTGGATCTGCTACTCTCTATTCATTCAAACTATGGAAGGGAGCAAGATCAAAGACACGGTTTATAGCTGTCTTGTTAATCCCAGGGGTATTTTATCACATAAATTAGGACGGGACCTTAAAGGAAAATCCCTTCGCACTGCTTTGGATATTGACATTAAACACTCCTCAATTGCTCTGCTAACTAAAATCTGCTGTGCTATTGGAAAGCAATTTATGCAGTTATGTCTTGCAATTAACTGTGACCCATGATAAAAAGCCCTATGAAGTGTGTACGTAATCCTGATAAATGTATTAGGAGAAAACACAGCGCAAGCAGAATATACCTTTGTTGATGTTTTCCCTGACTTTAAGGAAATATTTACTGGTCATGGAAAGTGTTTAATTGACAAGAGGATGGATTTGTGTTTTAAGACATGAAAACATAACCAGGATAACGTGGGCTCGATTCCCAGTTTCCATCAGAGCCATACTGAAACTCTGAAGGAAAGTGAACACAGAAACACTGCAGAGGCAGGAGCACTGGGGAGTACAGCTAGCGTGGTCAGAAGAGGTGACTAGACTTACAGAGTGGTGGAAGCACTCTCCATAGACATTACATTGCTGAGGTGCTCCTCCTCAGTGCTCATAATTCATTCAGCCTTCCTCAATAATAACCACAGGGCTTGGTAGTATTTGCTTCCTTGTACCACAAGTTGGTTACTAAATGCTTCCATAGAAACAATGAAAGAGAAAGCCTATTCTCTTCTGCGTGAAGCATATGTGATTCAGCTGCAAAATGTCTTTCCTATTCACTGCACTGCAGTTCAGGTGCAGCTTATTAGAAAGCTGCTCAGAAGTGTTGAGTGTCACTAGCAAGATGGAAATTTCAAGGTCTTTTTTATACTCTTTCATGCACTCTCTAGTGACCGCCTGTCTGTATGTGTGCATGAGAGGAATAGTATTTTTAAAGAGTGAAGATGAGACAGTGGTAATACAAAGATGTATCAGATGCATCTGAGTGGCTTTTTTTTCTTTCTTTTATATCCTAGGTTACCTAGGTTTCCCTGCAGATTTTTTTTTTCACTCAGATTTCCTATAGCTATGTTCACATACAACATTATTTAATGAGGGTGGTTTGTTTTTTTTTCAGCTTTGAGGGGCTTGTGGTTATTGCCATTTGTACACATGATTTCATTTGAAGGAGAGGTCAGCATATTGGTCAGCATATTTCCCCTTTTATTCGTTTTAGGGAGTATCATGCTCAGTTCAGTCCACATGTCCAGCTGCAGGCATGTCTTGTCTCATCAGTATGCACAGTAAACAACTACTGGGAAGACGAGAGAAAGTTGCCAAGTTGGCTTACTTTCAAGTGTATTTGGAGAGGAGCTTGTGGTCTGCCTCCTACCAAGCAGCAGCTAGGATGGTTTACTTGGTAAAATTGGCATTCCTACCGCAGCAGAGAAGCCGTCCACAGCTCTGAAGCCATACATTGTGAGAGCTTGCCCCCTGCCTGCAAGGTCAACGGAAGCTGTGGAAACAGTCCTGAGAAAAGAATAGTTTAGAGAGCTGCAGCCTGCTTGATTACATTTTTGATCAGCCACGCTGTTTGCCTTTATGTATGCTTTTCTCCCACTAATAACTTTTGAACCAGCACCCTCCAGCCTTGCCTGAAGATGGTTTTCAATGATACAAGTTTTCCATAGCTTTGGAAAATCAGCAGCTAGTTAGAGAAGAGAGGCATGAATTGTTGAGGGGAAAGGTACGGTAGGACCTCAGCAGGCATCTATCTACTCATTTCGGCTTGCTGTCACCCTGTCATATATATATATTATCATCATCATCGTATAGTTATGTCCAGTCAATGGGTGTGCATGTCTCAGCTGTTCAATGCAGGTGACCCCAAAGGTGTGTACATACAGAGGGTAGCAAGGGGATGAAAGGAAAGAGACAGGTACTGGCTGAAGAGGAGAAGGGGAGATAAATAAATTAAATCGAGGCCTTACCAGTGCCTGCATCAATAAATTGAGGAGTGCCTCGGGATGTTCCCAAGCACTGGGACACAGTCATCTGCTCTGTTAAGCTCTTAGCTTCTTCCCTGGCATGCCCTCAGCCCATACCAGACTGGCAATTTGGAATTTCCCAAACTGTCAGGCACGGCTGGGGAATTAGAAACATAAGAAAGATCCAAAATTTTCCATAGGATTGCATTTGCATGCAATCCTGGAGGCTGATAGACTTTACTAGCATAGGTTTCTTGGTGCCAAATGTCTCCAAAGGTTGGGTACTTTCCTGGGGATAACGAATTTGCTAACTTACATCAGAATTTAGGATGGTGTAGAATTGTGTTCCTAACTTCTTACGTGTTACATAAGACACTCTTTCAAGAAAAGGAAGGCATCAGTTGTTCCAGCCCTAATCCCTAACTCTGTTCCAACTTCTGTAACTAGTGTACAAAACAGTACCTTCTCTATCCCTGAAAACCTTAGGACTAGAGTTACGGGTTCTCAGTGCTGCAGAGTGAACTTTTTTTTTTCTCCCTTTGCAGTTCGGACATGTCCCAAACTTCGGGCTCCTGAAAATGGTCAAATTAATTGTTCAACAGCTGACGTCTCCTATAAGACCGTATGTTTACTGACCTGCAATGAAGGCTATGAAATACAAGGAAATGCCAAACTCACCTGCCTGGGAACCTCACAGTGGGATTCAAAGGAGCCAAAGTGTGTGGGTAGGTATCTGGTTGCACTCTGTTCATGTCAGAGCACAGCCTTTCCTGATGTGCTGTCATAAGTGAGAAACTCTAACAATTTCAATAGCTGATGAAGCCAAGGTGAGAGTGAGAATTTGTTTATGGGTGTTTCATACAGATTTTAAAGTTTGGGAGGGGTGAAACCATTTGTAAATGGAATAAGCAGGAAGATTAACATTCAGATCTAGCACAGACAACCAATAGCCAAAAGGTTGTTGAATCTGGTGAGTCACCGTGATGTGATAAGTTGTAAGAAACACACATCTTGTAGACTTACACCACAGATTAACCGTGAACAGAGGTTTGAGTTACCCTCTTAAAGCTGAAGGCTCAGGTGTGTCAGACAGGCATTGTGAGTGCCAAACAGAGTTGTGGCTGTTGTTTCTGCTGAACTCACAGCAGGAAATAAGTTGAGAAATATTAGGAACCAAAACACTAAGGCAGAATTCAGAGGTCACACCAAAGGTACAGCAGTAGGTAGGCATATATTGCTGTTCAGACACTTTCAGTTACACAGAGAAATAAAGGATTGTAGATTTCTGAAGTACTCAGTTGAGACTACTGACAGGTACCGAATTCACTTAGAAGCTTAAGAGGAAGAAATAGCATCTAAAACACTTCTGAGGTTAGACTGCAAGAAAAAGAGCACAAGCTTAAAAGTCCAGCATTTCAAAAGCTGATCTGGTGCCGACTAACGCTTGAGTTAAGTACATGCCACCTGGCTCCAGTTAGGGTAATGCTGGCAGGGTAATTTGGGTTGAACCTGTGACTATTTTTGAACTACAGTCCTAAAGATGTGGACTTTGCTTGAGACAAGAATAAATTTCTAACTGAAGATATGTGTTCTAAAATCAAAAAGTATTAATTTATCAGGAGAGTTCATTAAGAGATCCTAATCTCTCTTCTGTTGAAGTCAGTGTAAAAACTTCAATTAACTTCAAAAGGAAGGGACCCTGAAATCCTGTTGGAAGATTATAATTGGAAGATTAACTATATTCATCAGTTGAACTCATCCTTCCTAGCTTAGCATTTTGATTATTAAAATCCATCTCTTCCCTGTATCAGATTTCTTCACACCATGCAATTTTCCTTCCATGCCCGGATTACCCTTGGCAATGGCTTATTTTTGCTGAATCTGAAAATCCAGTATAAAAGTTAGCTTTGGTTGTCCCAGAGGGAAACGTGTGAGCTAGAAACAGCCTCTGCCATCAGGCTTTCCGAGATTCCTTCTCAGTACTGGTGTGTGGAGTTTCATTCAGAGAAAGATATAAACGAGGAGACTCTTAAGAGCATGTCCCCTTCAAAACGTATCCTTGGTACTCATTTTCAGAACATTCATCATTATCATAGAAGTGTTCCCTATTTATTTTTAATCCAAGCAGTTTCTAACTATTATTTGTCATCTGCTGGATGAAAGAAACCAAAAATCCTTGTGTATTTATGCATATGTAGTTAATAATTTATCTATTTCCAACCCTTCTGTTGACAAAATGAAGTGGGATTAGGGTCGGTCTCCTGCCTTGGAACAGATTTCTTGGATCTCAGGGTACACTTGTAGCTGTTTTTCTGAGTGCTTTCCAGTTTGAGTGGACATTAATGCAAAGTTTACCATATTTAAAAGTTAGCTCTGTAAGACTGTACTGCAACCATCTGTAAACATAGTTGCCACAGTGTCATCACATAATCTGGATTGTTTACAGGCACTTCTGTGAGGTCTGTTTCATATACGTCTTTTTCCAAGAGAGTGGAAGTTAATGCTTATTTGCTATTTGCATGTATTTTTAAGTCTTTTTTTTTTTCATGGTGTTTGCAATTAGTTAGCTTTGCGTAGGTTGCATTACATTACAGACTGCTTAAAAACAAAATACTTGCTAAAAGGAAAGGCTTTATCTCTGTCCAAATCGAAAAAAATGTATTTCCTCAGTCATGTTCTTGTGTTTCTTCACCCTGTGATGAAGGCCTAATATTAAGCACATTAAAAGTAATGAACTTTGCAGGATACCGTTCCCCTTGCTTTGTTCAAGTGTTCATGAAGAAAGATAAAATCCGGATGGCATCCAGGGTGTTGATGCCATCTAGTGTTAAAAAAAATAGTACTCCACAATTCTAATAGCAGTTGACCGATAACTTTCCCTGAAATGTCTTTGTAAAGGGGTTGAAGGAAGGAAGTGTGATTTGCTTGGTAATCTATTTGTTAGTTACTGTATTGAATCATCTTGGTCTCTTAGACCAGCCCAGGTTGGAAGTGACCCTGAAAGATACCATCACTCTGTTCCTCACAGAGTCCGGACTTCCTGGTCAGCTTTATCAGACCATGTAAATGAGCACAAATAAAAAAGCCAAACAACAATAATACAGCTTATTTGTTTGTTTGTTTGTTTGTTTCTGGTAAAAACCTGTCCCACTTTAAGCAGATTCCCTGTGGCTAGATATGCCAAAGGTTAACCTGAAACTTTGTCTGATATTTCAGGATTGTGCTCTGCTAGGATCTTGCTAGTATACTTGGAAGCATCTTTATCAGGACTGTTACCACTTAGCCAAGAGCTGTAGTTTTCTTTTTCTTACACTGTGTCTTTTACAGCCTTTCTTCTACTTATTCCCTGAGTAGCATTCATCTTAATGCTTTTAGCTTGTCCATTCAGACATTGTTTTTTTCCAGTTCGTGATCTTTCTTCTATTTGTCAGTATCCTTCCATGGTGACCAACCACAGGTTAGATTTTATTTTTTTTCTGATGGAGTTGTTCTGCATTTCACAGCCAACAGCATCTACCTGCAGTGAATGTGTTAACATTTACAATCTTTGCAGCCTGTTGAAATATCTGTTCAGAAGCTGCAGCCTGTTGCAGTTATTAATTGCTTAGACTTAGACACATTTTCAGTATTGCGAGTTTAGAGGACAGGAAATACTTAAAATGCTTAGAGTATTTAAGATTTGTTTCATGCAGAAGAACCAGTTTTCAGTGACTGCTGCATATTTGGGGAGAATATATACCCTTTCTTTGGGAAAGAAAAGGGATATGTACTGTTTTGAATGTGAATCACTTCTGTGTCATTAAACCATCGCTAAGAGATGAACAGAGCTTTGCCTTCTGTAGCTGTGTTGTTTTGTTTTGTGTGTGTGCCTTTGTGTAGAAACTTTCCTGCTCTCTTCACCAACTAGCTAAAGAGTTACAGTTCTTCTCATTTGCTATAGTCAATGAAGCATTTTTCTTGTGTCTTTGTTCATTACCTGTTGGAAGAATCACTCCTGAAAGTCTGCTTATCGGAATTAATGTGATAAACATTTTTGTCCTGTTTGTTAATGACTGCATGTTTGAAGTAAAAATAATACTCCTTGTCTCACATGGTAAAAACAACAGCTCAAAACTGAACAAGGCTGTGAGAATTGGACATGTTTACATACATTGCATTGTTTGGAAGTTTACACTTCAGTGCAAATATGCTTCAGAATTTGTATTGAATTCTTGTTACAAAACAGTTCAAAACCTCAATTCTAAGCCTCAGAGCAATCATCGTCCCTTCTTAACATTGGAGGGATGTTCAGCTGCCTTTTATTGTTACCCTCAATCTTTGCATCTGGATCTGAACACAGTCAAGACCAATCCTAGTTTCACTCAGTTTGGAGTACAGTAGGCAAAATCACATGCCATATCTCTGATCTCAAGTCAGCTCATGGCATGGGGTCCTTTTCTGTCTCTCATCCTTATTTCATTTAATGTAAAAGCTGTACAAGAAGGCAACAAATGCAAGACCATTGCTCAAAAGAACCAATTTCCATAAAAAGCAAGGGAATGCAACTTCAAAGTAATCATGAAAGGTAAAGTTGTTTAAAAAAGTTGTTAAAAAGTTGTTTTAAAAAAAAAAGTTGTTTAAAAAAGTTGTTAAAAAGTTGTTTAAAATAAAAGGTGGCTGGGAGGGGAAGGGAGAGCAAAATATAGTGGAGCCACATGATGAATACATTTGTGTCTCACTGAAAAGCAAAAGCAGAAAAATCATAGAAACACAGAATCATAGCATGGTTTGGGTTGGAAAGAACCCTAAACCTCACCTCATCCAACCTTCCTGCCATGGGCAGGGACATTTCTAGATCAGGCTGCCCAAGGCCCCATCCAGCCTGGCCTTGAATACTTCCAGGGATGGGGCATCCACAGCTTCTCAGGGCAACCTGTCCAAGTGTCTTACCACCTTTATCATGAAGTTTTCCTTCCTTATTTCTAATCTAAATCTACTCTCTTTTACTTGAAAGCCATTCCCTCTTGTCCTGCACCTATACCCCCTGCCAAAGAGTCCCTCCCCAGCTCTACTGTAGGCCCCCTTTAGTCACTGGAAGGTCTCTCTAAGGCCTCCTCAGAGCTTTCTCTTCTCCAGGCTGGATCCCAACTCCCTCAGCCTGTCTTTACAGGAGAAGTTCCAGCCCTCTGATTGTCTTTGTGGTCCTCCTCTGGGCCTGCTCTAATAGGACCTGGCGTCCTGGATGCTGTTTACTTCAGTCAGCACTGGAAAACAGAATTTGAGTAGTTTCTACTGTTCACTCACAGTGCATGCAGACTTGTGAATTAAAGGTCTGTATGTTTTGTGTTCCCTCTGAGTTGCCCTATGACTTAATTTGCAGATTTGTTGGAATGTACTTTTTTACATATGTCAGTTAAAAGATATATCTTAATGGTCTCTTGTAGAAATGCATTGCCCCACCTTCCAGAAACCAGCAGGAATAACAGTTTTCCCTCCAAGATGTGGGCTGGAACCAGCTGTTTCTGGGACTGTGTGCCAACTGAGCTGTCCCCAAGGATTCCTCTTGTCTGGAGCTAGAGAAGAACTAAGGTGCATTTCATTTGGGAGATGGAGTGCAAACATCCAGGAGGCTCATTGTAAAGGTAGAGACCAGCACAAAATACTTCTGTGTACACATGTGCAGAACTGAAGGGAAACAGGAATAGCTGAGAAAAGACAGATTTGAACTGGGGACAGCATATTTTAAGCAGTATGTAAGAAGTGTTGTCCATACCATTATAGCTTGGTTCTCAAATTTACTTGAGTTAGTAATACTAATGTGAAATACAAAGTTTGCTTAAGTGCATTCTTAAAAGCGTTCATGGTTGGCTGTCACTCCTTGGATGAGAAGTCCAAGAAGGATGAGGTATGGGGATACTGCCTGCTAAAAGGCCTGATGTGAAGATAAATTTGAAATTTCAAAGTAAAAGTGAAAGATCTTAGCTTAAACGTAGTCAGAGTGGAACCTACACTCCTATTAAAACAGCAGTAACAGTAATGCTTCCAGTGATTTAGCACAGACTTATGTAAGCACTGTAGTCTGAGCAGACCTGTACTGGCTGTGCAAGTCCTGGCTGATACACAGGGTATGGAAGGATGCTTCTTTTCAGTTGGCTCTGACCTGACTACAGCTGTAGACGTGTCCTCAGTAATAATAGCACACAAGAGTCAGTGCCAAAACTGACGGAAAGAAGTGCACAGAGTCTATAGAGGAGCAGGAAATCGTTGCATGCATTTGAAGGGTCCTGCCGCGTTTGCCTAATTCTGGCATTGTAAGGTTATTTATTCTCTTACATGCATGCACACTGAGTTGGAAGGAATTTGGCTTTGGATTACAGGAGGACACAAGTGAAAGTGTAATTTGTCTGGAAATAGGCTATTCACCTCTTTGTGAACCACTGTGCTCCTAGAGCTAATGCTTCCACCCCAAACAGGGGCCTTCACCAGCCACTGCATGAAAGAACAGGACAGAAAACAGTTATGGCAGTCGTCTTGCCAAGTCACTACAGAAACTGAGGTGGGAACTTTTTCCTCTGCAGTGGCCAAGGAGATTTTATCCTTCCCTTTAAACATATCATTTCCCACTCTGTGATGTACCACATTGTTTTTCTGAATCTCTGTGTAAACCTGTGCCAAACCACAGTTTTTAATATTTGATGGGATCCCAGCACAGGGCTATGAGCTGAAGCGTTTGGATCAAGATAAAGCAGCATGGATTGGGTTCAAGCTTTTAGATATTACCAGTGCATAAAACCCTAAAATAAGAGGCACCAAGAATCTCTAAAAGTTATTCTTCTCTAGTAAAAATGAGCAGTGGCCTCTCAGTTGCTTTCAGTCTTATTATTGTCTCTCTCTATTTTGCTGCCAAAATATTTTCCCAGTTCAAAACAGCCATTTTCCTTCTGACTTATTTATTAGCCTTTCTACAAAATTTCACTTTTAAATGGAATTTGCTCCAGCCTGAAGGCTGTGGTCAGGGGAGTGAGAATTATAACTGGTAGTTATTAAAAGAGTTCACTTCTACTAAAATTTTCATCAGAATGAGTTCAGAGGAAGGCAAAACCACTTGTATTTATTGCTTTGCACTCTTAATTACAGGGGTTTAATTGTCTGACTTATGTCTTTACTGGAACTATGTAGTAATAAAAATGTAAGTGGTATCAGTCCTGAGTTGTTTTAAAGCCTCCTGGGCATGGATGAGTTCAGAGCTGAATGCTATCCTTGTCTCATGAGTCTTGAGACCATTTATCAAACAATACTACAGCAATAAAATAACTTGACCACAAATGTTTTGAGAGGCCCTGTGCCAGGGAGATGAAGAAATACTTTGTCGGAGAAACTTTGAAGTTTAAACGTTGGTGGTGATGTTGCCCATATCGTACCACCAGTACTTTGAAATCATTCCACATTATCACATATGTCACAATAAGAGCTCATTAGTCCTAGTCAGTACCTTGTAGAAAGCATTTATTAAACAACATTTCCAGTAACTGTTGACAGAAATCTTGTTAGTGCTTCTTTCAAGTCAGTTCCACACTATGTTACAGGGCATTTGAGAGTGACTACTGGCTTGCTCATGGTACATGTCCTGTCAGAAATAATTTTCTTTATGTCACTGATGATCAGAAACAAGTGTTTACATCTGTATGTGTCATGTGTGTGGGCAGTGAAAGGATAGAGAAGCCATTCCTTCTTAATGAGTAGATGTGTGTAATGAATAGATGAATAATGAAACAATTAATTCTGTCTTATTTATGCTTTGTTTTATGGTTATATGCAGAAACCAGAATCTCATTGTGTTAGGTGATGTTCAAAAATAAAACAAAACAGTCACTTCTCATGTAGAATTTACTGTTTATATAAGAGCCAGTAAGCAAGAATTAAAAAGAGGCAGAGACAGTACCTTTGCAAAAACGTGTATATATTCCAGGCAACACAAAAAAAAGCAGTAGTTATAACAACTTGAAGTCTAACAATTACATAGATTTTATTTCTATAATACCACATACAAAATATTTGTCTTCTGGGTCAGATATTGAAGCTCCTTGGATCCGCTGTCCAGAAAACATTGAGACTGAGACCCTGGAACATCAGAACTCTGCTAATATCAGCTGGCAGATCCCAATAGCTGAGGATAACTCTGGAGATGAGGCAAGTTAAAACCTTTACATTTGGCTGGGTGCATTCTTTTTTAGCTAGTTATTTCCAATTAATTTTCTGAACCACTGGAATTTCTTTCTTGTGACAAGCAGGAGTAGAAGACAAATATGCTGAAAACCTTGTATATTGAGAATTCAGCATTTTCTGTCCCGTTTAGGATTATGTAGTCACAGGACACTCTGCATGGTTGATTTATGTGGTCAAAAGGAGGAATGTGCCCTTGTTTATAAAATGGAGACAGCTGCTTTAAAATTAGCTCTTAGAATGTGAAGGAGTTTAATAAATGCTTCTCAAAAGGAAGTAAACCAGTTCATTAATCTAAAAGGCTAACAAGAGCACGCTGTGATAAGTAAAAACGCATTTCAGCTTCCCAAATGAGAAAGAAAAATCCCATTTTCTTATCCTATGCAAGGTTCAGACATGGGCCTTTGGCTACTATGGGTATCAGAGGTCTGGGAATGGAGTTTAGGAAAATTTGCTCCAGAGCTATTTCATAAAGAGTAACATTCCCTACAGGCTCAGACATGATCAAGTTACAGCAACTGTGAATGAATTATCATGAGTCAGCAGAGGAAGAGTGGCTGTATGTGTGTATGCCCTGAATTTGCTGCAAACGCAGGAGATTCTTGCATTTGGAAACTGTGAGCAATCCCAGGAAAAGAGGTTTAAGTTCCCACAGGTTTTGGAGCAGCACAGCCATGGTCAGATACTGTAGCTCTGCTGACCCGGAGTCATTCATTGAGTTGTAGAAATGAAGTGCCTTCACCCACAGTTGTAGCTGGTTTGTCAAAGCCACAGTGGCTCAGATGAAGCCAGTTCTCTTCAAGAGAGGTTCCTTAATGCAGTTCAAACCCATATGAAAGAGCTGTAGTCAGCAAGTAGGTGCTATTACTCCAAAAGCAGGGTTCTTCTGTGGTACTGGAATGTATTGAAGCATCTGTGGGCTATTAACTCATACAAATATGTAAATTAAAGCTGCATCTGCAAGTACTCACGGCACACAACCGTCTGCCTCACACATCTCCCAGGTCTGCTGCCCTTGCTGCTGGAAACGTGAACTGCAGACAAAGCAGGTTCTGAGCTGACACAGTTTGTGTGCAGCATAAGGAGGCAGACAGGAGCCTGTCTCAGACTGTCTTACTGCACAGTGCTGCAAACTTCAGCAGATCAGGGTCCAAATCCTGACTGAGTAAAGTTGCTATAAGGAAAGTAGTCTTGGGAAGGGAAGAAAGGCACTCTCTTGCAAAGTCCACTCTCATTACTTGAAGAGGCTATTAGCATTATGTAAGAGCAGGGTCAACATTAAAGGATACCATTTTGTGCCCATTTCTTGTAACATATGAGTGTTATGAATACTGGCCTGTTTTGTTTGTTGTTGTTTGTTTGTTTTTTTTAAGTAACAAGTGTCTTCCTATAAAAGGTGTCAGTGCACGTTACCCCAGCTTTCATACCACCATATCTCCTCCCGATTGGCGAAGTTGCCATTACTTACACAGCAGTTGATAAGTCAGGCAATGAGGCAAGCTGTACATTCAGTGTCAAGGTTATTGGTAAGTGCTGTTAAAAATCATTGGGAAAGAGTCTGTCATGGTTGAAACCTTCTCATTCTGTGCAGAAAGAGATGGTGGATCACCACGGCCTTTCTGTGTACATGGATAAATCCAGAAATAATGCCATCTCCATAAATGCATTGCTGATCTTGGGCCACAGTTCACATAGCATGCAGTCATTGCACCCACACATTCGGTTTGGGTTGTTTTTTGTTCTGTTGTTCGTGTGAATGTTAAGATTATTCCTTATACTGATATATGAAATGCTTTTTTTGTGCTGCTGCTTACTGCCTTTATCATATACATCTTTTTTTTTTTCTTCTTCTTGAAAGACTCTAAGAATTTCCATGGTTCCTGCACACTGCTGATGCAAATCATAGTTCAAGTATTTTTGCCAGACAGTTTTGTTATTCCACAGTCCTGTTAAACAAAGTTTGCTATGTAGAAAGCAAACAGAATGCAGAAACCATGACTTCAGCCAAAGAAATTGTATTGTATTACTGCTGTGCCATTCCCTTAGTGTCTATGAGATGTAGCAGTTACTCACAGGTGCACACCGAACTTTATTGTGTCTTCTGATGCAAACTTAAAACTGCTTTTTACATGACTTCTGATTCTACATTTCACTTGAGTGTGGCTGCAGTTCAGTGAGCTAATGTCATGCCGTCCCTTCAAATTCTGTAGATGCAGAACCTCCTGTAATTGACAGATGCAGATCTCCACCACCCATACAGTCAGTAGAGAAGGAGTATCCAGCAACATGGGAAGAACCACAATTTTCAGACAATTCAGGTGAGATAGCGCACCCAAAAAACGCACACAACCGTAAAATTGTAGAGAGTTTTGATCTGCTCACTCTTTGAGTTTAAGATTTTATTATTATCTATTCTTTAGAGCACATCATTTGTAAGAGAAGACCTGCTACCATTTCTTTCTCCATTTGTTGAGGTTGAGTGTGAGCAACCATGTTTAGCTCACCGATATTCTAAGTTGTCTTTTAACTCTTCTAGGTGCTCCACTGACTATTGCTAGGAGTCACGCACCTGGAGATCTCTTTCCAAAAGGAGAGACAACAGTTCAGTACACAGCCGTGGATTCCTCTGGCAATAACAGGACATGTGAGATTCACATTGTCATCAAAGGTTTGTTGTCTTCTGCTTGCTGGGACAGTTCAATAACGCGTTAGTCATGATGTGGTACTACAGCTCGGTATTCTCAGACCAGCAAAAGTGTATGGCTTTGTTGTAACTGAATATCATAAACAATGCAAGTCAACTCCAACCCTCATTCAGTCTCCGGTTTTCTTTTGGGTATTCCTAGTTTCTGTGGGAGTAACTTGGAGGCAGTTAGGATATCAGTTAGTACCTGTGAATAAATTACCTAAGCAGCAAGCAGTGAATTTAGCCCTATAAGTTCAAATTAGGTGTAAAAGCGATGAAATTAGTATTAATTAAAGCAGTAAAACTTCTGGTAATGAATCCAGAAGTGACAAATACGGTGTGAAATGAATTAATAGGTGTTACTGAAGCCTAACTTGAAATCCGTACTTAAAAAGGAAACAGATATGGAAATATTTTTCTAATCACCTACAAATACTGTAGCAGACACTAGAACATGCTTTAGGTTTTAGAAACTGTCTTTATCTATATATATACTTACATGTTTGTGTTGCTTGCACAGACAGCTTCTCCCCACAGTTTACGTTCTTCTTTAGAACACATCAGTAATTTGGCAGATAAAGAATAAAAACTGTACTCTCTCTCTGCCCTCTGGTGCTTATGTCTCAGTTGAACATCTGTATAAACAAATGGTATTGAAGAGAGTATCTAAAATCATGTAGACTGGACTTCTGGTTATAGCTTTACAAAAGGTAAATTGCAAATGGTTGTGCTACTTGCAGATTTGCTTTTGTAACTCTTAGCAAGGACAAGCCAGTTTGTAGAACTGGTATTATTTCAAGTCTGCACCACACCAGACTTTTTGTGGTCTCTGTGCTCCTAAGATGTTTTCAGATCTTCACAATCTCATTCAAATTTGGCTTGAACATAGATTAGAACTGAGATTTGATTTGGTTTAACCCAGCGGGCAGCTAAATGCCACTCAGCCACTTGCTCACTCTCCCCAGGTGGGATGGAGGAAAGTATTGGAAAAGTAAAAGTGCAGGAAGTATCCTGGCTGTGTCCCTTCCCAGCTCCTTGTGCATCCCCAGCCTCCTCCTGGTGGTACAACACAAGGAGCTCGAAAGGCCTTGGGCAAAGCTCTGTAAGCACTGCTCTGCAACAACTAAACATCAGTGTGTTATCACCAGTATTTTCATCAAATATCCAAACCACAATATCATGTGAACCTTTATGAAGAAAACAACTCTGTCCCAGCCAAAACCATGACAGGTTTTGTAGTCAGTCAATCCTGAGATGATTTTGATAAGTCTGCGTGTTGTTGCAACAGTGGAGAATGGACAGTGCTCAGTTTTATAGTTCAGGGTGCAATACAGTTTACTATAATCCATTATATGACAGTTCATGTAAAAATTTAGATTTTTTTTTTTATTACTTCAGTAGGTATGTACTTGAGTGTGCAAATTTGAAGTACAGGTGATTTTGAGTCTTGCATTATGGAGTTGTTTTTTTTTAATTTCTCATATGTATCACAATATTTTTTTTCTTTTTTAAGTTTTCATGTTTCTGGTTTCAAATTCAAAGGCAGAGTTTGAGAATAATTTAGTAGTAGTCTGATTCGGTTTTTTTTTTTTGAAGTAATAAATACCACAGGCTTCAACTGCAACTTTTTGGAAATGCTGTTTTCCCATGTGTTTATTTAATTCACCAGATTCATCAATAAGCGTCTTTGTTTTTTTTTTCTTTGTTTTCTTTTTACTGTTCACAGGTTCTCCCTGTGAAATTCCTTTTGAGCCCACAAATGGAGATTTTACATGCACATCAGATGAAAAAGGTGTTAATTGCACCTTGCGCTGTGCAGAGGGTTACAGCTTTTCAGAAGGATCAAATGAAAACTACTACTGTGCATATGAGGATGGTGTCTGGAAGCCACCTTATTCTCCAGAGTGGCCTGACTGCTCTTGTAAGTCTAACTGTTGTTATTTTTAGCCTGTGTTTTGTGAAATGGATCTGCATCTTATCAAGCAATGTGTTTAATGCTGAAGTAAATGAAAATATTTTAGAAATTACAATTGTAATATGATATAATGATATGTATAATGATAATGATAAAGCTGTATAATGATAACTAATCTTCTCTGGTTCCAAATTGTTACAAGCATTGAAAATGAATGCATGGAAGTCCCTAAACGTATTATTACTTCAGAAGATTTCCAAAATACAAAAATAGTCGATTTGTATCCTGGAAAGCACAACAAAGATGGCAAAGCAGACAAGTCTTATCAATAGTTTGTCTGCGAACACTAACAGTGCCTTTTCAACAGGAATTTCAACAGTATTTGGAAATTAGCAGTGCAAATGTATTTGTAAAATCAGTGCATGCTGTAATTACATGCATACTTACCACCAAATCAGAAGCTTATATGTCTATTCTTTGAGAGGAATACATACAAAACTTTAGTTATGAACTGTCTCAGCTTCAGTGACATTCTAAAAATAAGTATATGAGATCTAGATATGAAGTTAGACTTGGCATCACGTTGCATCCACTTCAATCAGAACGGATTCTTTGGTTCCAGCAAATAGCAGTGTTTCAGCTGTGAGCAAATGGAAGTTATGTTTCATAGCTATTTATCGACTGAGATGCATAACGTGGACACTTAGGAGCTTTGCTCCTTTTTTCATATTTAGCCTTACAGCATTAGTAATAGTTCTTTCAATATTTTTTTTCTCTCTCTCTATAGAAATAAGAGTGCAGTTTAGGATTTTGACAGCTCACAAGTTTTTCCATTAAGAAAATGCTGAAATAGCTGTATGCCATTTTTCTTTAAAATGTTACGGCTTTCCCATTAAGCCATTGTGGAAATTTGATGCCTGACAAGGGGAAATTAGTGTATTTTCATACTTGTCTGCATTGGCTGAGATGTGTATGATACATTTTAGGGAAACAGTCATGTAGTCATGTTTTCATGTATATATACTGTGAATTTGAGTTGCTGATTTGAAGATAATGCTTCTTAGCTTAGTATATTCCAGTTTTAGCCAGTCCTCTGAAACTATTGTGCTGACCAATAAAAAATCTGCTCCAACGTTTTTCAGTAAATCGTTTTGCAAATCATGGGTTCAAATCCTTTGAGATGCTCTACAAAGCAACACGATGTGATGACAACAGTCTTCTAAATGGCTTTTCTGATGCCTTCCAGAGTGCACTTGGTAAAATGGTAGGTTAGTAAACACTACTTCCTTTTACATACTTTTATTAAAAAATACAATTTCTTGTTGCTTTTCCCAGCTAACTAATTTCAAACATGGAAAATACAGTGGCAACTTGGAAATGAAATCTGTGCTGTTTCAGAAGATGATGAGTCTCCTTTAAAAATAAAGAGGATGCACTGCCATTTTAATGTAACTCAGTTGAGACTTCAATGTGAAGTTATTTAGGACAGAATTTATAGAAGTGTCTGTGTAGTTTATGGACGTCATACACAATAGATTTTCAGCTGGATTCTAAAGAGAATATGTGCATTTTGAAAAACCCACTAAACTGTCCCCTAACCTCAGTGTTCTTTGTGAAAGTGATAATAAAATATCCTCATTTTATACATAATATGTATAGCATATATTTAGGTAATACAAATGGATATAAATGTATAGAGATAGATAGAATCCACGTTTTGTGCCCAAGTCTGGGCACTTAAGTGTTAGTGACTTAAATAATTTGCTCAGGTTTACTTTAGTTTCTGAATTCTAACTCTTATTAGTAAGAACTACATAGTGATGAATTTGAAGGGGTAGCATGTTTCTTCTCTGCAGTGTCTCTTGCTTTCCACTTCAAAGTTACAATTCTCCCTCTGCAAAGCAGAAGCAGCAGGCCTTTGAGCTACGGTCTAAGGAGCTGATGTCTGGGCCTAGCATGATAGCATTGTTCCAGAAAACACCACTGGACAGTTACAGTTTTTTTGCAAGCCACGGCCCGTATGCTAAAAGCTTCGCTGCTAACTAAAAAGCATTATTAGCACATCCAGCTAATGGGCAGACTCCTGCAACTTTGGAATTCCTGGCAGTAACCCTGGTCAAAAGGCTCAAGGCTTAAATAAAACTTCTGATAATCTTATACACTTAGACCTGAATATTTGTTACTCTCTTGCCTTACCTCAGGTTTGTTCTCTTCCAGTAGAAAAATTTGTTAAGTTTTAGAAGGGTGACAAATCAGCAGGAGCCATCTTTCCCATGGAAAACAATATACAGAAAAAAAAAAAAAAAAAAGCAATCCCAAAACACACACTAGAGCCCAGCTTGCTTGAAATCATTCTGGAAAAAAGCAAGAAAGAGAGATTTTATCAAGAACAATGTATTCATCTGTTCTTATTTAATGTCCATTGCCTTTGTGGAGAGAGGAAACTCTACAGAAACCTCTCCAGTATTGTGAATTTTCTATGCTGTGGTTTCCAGCTATATCACAGTGTAAACTCAGCAATTAGAAAGAGTAGGCCTTAACTACTGTAACTTCCCACCAGCGGAACTCTTCAACA
The DNA here is from genome assembly GCF_963932015.1 of Anas acuta. Taxonomy (NCBI): domain Eukaryota; kingdom Metazoa; phylum Chordata; class Aves; order Anseriformes; family Anatidae; genus Anas; species Anas acuta. The sequence continues at coordinate 67,351,175 of NC_089017.1, forward strand.
CTGTGATGGGCAGCCGTATTTCTCACCACTGAATGGTTTACTTAACCAGAAATGCTTCTTCACTTTATAGTATGTTTCAGGATGAGCTTTTCCAAGGTTTTGAAATAATTTTTGAGTTATGGCCTTCAGTTTGTGGTGCAGTATGCAACTACTGGTTTCCCAGACCAGGAAGAAAGAAAAGGAAATTAAGTAAATCACATGCAGGCATCCAGAGCTTACATCAGTTTTCCTGAGCAACTACTTTTATATCCTATTTGAAGGACTGTCCTCCACAGATGATTTTCTCTGTCTTCTGAGATCTCTTGGAGATATACATTGAGTACCTTCCCACAGGCACGGAGAGATGGATATGAAGAAATAAGGTTTGAAAGCTAGAAGCAAAGTGATGGCATTATTGCAAACCAGACAGAATTACAAATTACATTAGCTGAAAAACCTGTAGGTGTTTTCAAACCTGTGAGCACATGCCGTTTTTGAGAAGAAGAAACAAGCCTGAACTTTCTGCTGGATTTTGGGGTTACCTATGCAAGAGTGGTTAACACCATGGACATAGACAATCACAGAATCATAGAGTATCCCATGTTGGAAGGGACCCACAAGGATCATCAGCTCCAACAATTTCACTTATAAAATAGACCTTTTACCAAAAAGAAAAAAAAATGTATGCCTCCAGTTTACATTATAGAACATACTTCTTTCAGCAGACCTTGACAGTATTGTAAGAGACATTAAAGGAGATGTGTAGTGTCAGAGAAAGGGCAAGACCAGTGCTTTATATTGTAACAAAGTTTCTTTACATTGGGGATGAGCTATGTGATTTTATTTTTTAACATTATTATTCTTTATATTGGAAGGTCCCATCATTCTGTAATGATGTTGATGATGTTGACTGCAGATTGGAAGAGCAGACACAGAAACATTGCTTGGAATACAATTACGATTACGAAAATGGATTTGCCATTGGTAATTACCATTGCATAGGTTGTTAGCCATTCAGGCTTCACGCAGTATAATTTATTTTGTTCTGAAATACTGCAGTGTGTTGTGTGGAATATCTAATGAAAATAATTGAAATAATTGAAATAATGAAAATATTAAGTGATTAAGCAATAGACTTTCTTATGGAATTATGTGCTCTCTGTTTGCAGTACTGCGTTCTATTCTTTCTTTTCTTTTTTTTCTGGGAAGGAAAAGTTTACTGAGATGCCTCATGATAGGAAGAAAAGCATGTACATACATGCACATGCGGAATGCCACAACCTTGCTTGGTTAACCTGGAAGAAAGCAACTTTTTTTAAAACATACAACAGTTTCAAACCAAAAAAAAAATAAAAATAAAAAATAAAAAACACAACAGGGATTCTAGGGATTGTTAAGAGAATGAGGACCCTTTTCATCCTTCATGCTGCTTCCAGTCAACACAGAGCCCTCAGAGTGTACAGTCAAAGCATAAATTTGCAAGTTAGCTGTGAAATAACTTCCCATAAGCAAGGGGAGCTTTTTGCAGGATGACTGTAGGTATGCTGGTGTGCAGCCTTACTCCTTGCTCCCACTTTACTTTTCGCCAAGTTGTCATTTTCATTCCAATCCCACACAGGTTAGCATCCATGTTTCACTTGGCTTTTCTGAGTCCCTTGGGACTACTTGGAGCATAAAGGCTAAAAGCTGATAGTGAGCTAACGTCATCTTAGCATGAGGCATTTTGGTAGATCAACGTCAGAATACTTAGTCTTTTACAGGACTGTGGCTTTTTTGTTAAGTTCATAGTGGGATTACTCTGGTACAGCTTCCTGCTTACTCTCACCTTTTCGACATGCTTCACTCAGTTTGAGAGGACATTTGTTTGTAATCAGACGCAGGGAACTCAGGGCTCAATTTGCAGTTGTCATCAGGGAAAAAGCTGTTGACAGCTAGAACTAATTTGTAAAGTCACTTGGTGGAAACAGTATTATGGAAATGAGGTATAGGCTCCTATTCTCTTCTGGTCAAGTCAATCTCTTTTCAGAATAACCTTGATACTGTTTTTCTGATGTTTCTCATGATTCTACACTGGGGAGGCTGGGGAGCAGAGCTCTCCTCCAGTCAAAAGAGACAACAGTTTAGAAGATCTGTTATTGAGTAATCACATAGTATTAACTTGCCTTAGTTTTCACTGTATATTAAGCATAATCTAGATGATTTACCTGGTAACTGGCAAAATGTTTTTATACCTTCGTGTGTTTTCAGAAAGAGCTAGATTAATGAAATAGACTATGTACCTCTAATTCTAGTCATGAATAGGCAAATTACTTACAGATCAAGATAGTTGAAATCATGTTCTAGATGAAGATGGTGAACTTAAACCACTGTGTGTAACAGGAAATGTCTGTCTTGGGTGACAGAACACATAGGGTGATGGTATCAGCCTTTTCTGAGAAGGCGGACAATGGTACAACTTTTTTAGGAGTTGTGAGAAAGAGATGTAATGGAGACATCCTGATAAGGGCATGCTAGCTGTAATTGAGCAGTAAGAGAGAGAGAGAGCAATGAAGAATACTTTAACATGTGGCTGGCAGGTGAGGAGACTGAGAGGAAGAGAATTGCTGTTTTTATCAGTAATTTCTTTTATAACTTTTGTAGCAGAATTTCTGTAAGGCTTTGACTAAATATATGGATTTCAGGATCTCTGTGGTATCAAGAGTGAAACTTTTTTCTTTAGTCGGAATCATGGTACAGTAGGCACTTGTGCAGAGGCAAAGATAGCATACATTGTCTAGAGATTCAGACAGGCCCCATTCTATTGGGGATGTACTTTAGAAATACATATAAATATGACAGGCACTTATTTTCCACATTTTCTCCTGGCAGGAGCTGCTGGCTGGGGAGCAGCAAACCAGCTGGGTTATTCCTATGATGATTTCATTGACACGGTGCAGGAAGAAGACCTATCCAAGCATCTCTCTGCTTCTGCAAAGGCAGCACCTACTCGAGTCAAAAGACATAAGAAACTGAATGTTCCAATGACTGACCACAAAATCAAGTTAATATTTAACATCACAGGTAAGAGAAGTAAAATATATTCCTTCTCTTGTAAATTCTTTTTTCAAAATTCTTGTTTGTAACACATACAGAGAAACTTCAACTTAAGTTCACAAAGCCTGCTGGAGATGCAGATGACATTTTTCCAGAGACATTCAGAGCCCCATTTTGTACATGCCTGCTTTCCGCTTTGAACTGGCAAGCTTGAATGCTGCACTCTTAGTACACTTCAGAGTACAATGGAAGTGCTGACTGTAAAGTGTGTGTGCTTGTTGTGTTCTCTGTTTAAATCCCAGCTAGCGTGCCACTGCCTGATGAAAGGAATGATACACTGGAACTGGAAAACCAGCAGCGGCTTCTTAAAACTCTAGAGACCATAACAAACAGGCTGAACAGGAGCCTCAATAAGGAACCCATGTATTCCTTTCAGTTTGCATCCGAGCTGATTGTAGCTGACAGCAACTCGCTGGAGACGGAGAAGGCCTTCCTCTTCTGCAGGCCTGGTTCTGTACTGAAGGGGAGAATGTGTGGTAAGCCAGAGGACTTGCTCCTTATACGTGTTTAGAGTCCTTTTGAAAAGCAAGGTTTTAGAGGATACTTGAGAAGGTAATGGTTTGACACAGTCCAATGCTTGTGATCTCCCAGAACAATAAACTGCAAAGATGCTTTGCGCAGTTTGACTTCCAGGGGATGTTTATGTTTCTAACCAAGACTTGTGGAAAAAGAATGCTTTTGTACCCAGGATTCCACTCCCATGGGGAAATCAGGCATATCCACACAGTTGGTGATACTCAGGAAAATAGTGCTTGATATGCAGTCTTTTAACCCTACTTGTTAGTCTTGTGGATGAGGAGATAGGGAGATGGATGCTGTTTCTGTTCTTCACTGTTACACAGTGAAGTCTTCACGATGCTCCAGACAGACACCACATGCATGCCTATTTATTGAGGAACAGAGTCACATTTCATATAAACAGGATTTGATTAAATGGGAGCTCCGGGAGCAAGACAAGTATGTATAATTGCGCATTCTGAGGGGAACCTTGTGTTTACAACATTACAGTCAACTGCCCTTTGGGTACCTATTACTCCCTGGAGCATCACGCCTGTGAAAGCTGCTGGACTGGATCCTATCAAGATGAGGAAGGGCAGCTGGAATGCAAAAGTTGTCCGTCTGGTAGCTATACTGAGTATCTACACTCCAGGAGCATCTCAGAATGCAAAGGTGAGAACTTTGTCTTCTTCAGAAAGCCACTTCTGCGTGCCTGCTCCTCACTACAGGAATGCTGGGATTAAATTAATCTGTGAAATGAAAAGCAGTCCTAATTGCCCATTGATGCTTGTGTAATGAAAAAAGCATATGTGGTATGCAGAATGCCCTGGCAGATGTTTTAAGTGCAGGAAGAGCTGCCTCTAAGGTTTTGTTTCATTTTCTTCTCTCTTCTGTGAAATTATGAGCCCATTTTGCATGGACTAGTATACTTAAAATGATGCCATTCTTGTTTTTGCCAGCCCCCCTCATACTATGGTGATGGAAGATTAAATTTTTGCATCCCACACTACAGTGCTCTGGCATTAAGCATCTTGGCACCCCTAACTCTTTGCAACCAACTTGTTCTCAAAAATAAGTTACGAATTTTGTCACCTGTTTATTGTTTTGTCATTAGTTTTGCTCATTAAAAATGAGTAATTGAGTTGTAATAAATCATGTGTGAAGGTGGTTGGTTAGTAATTCATGAACACACTAACAGTAACTTACCGCAATTTTTGTTTGTTTGTTTTTTCTTTGTACCCATGAAGCCCTTCAGAGTAGAGGAAACTCTAGAAATAAAAAGTATAACAAGTCTGTGATGTGTACTGTGATTTCAATATCATTTCCAGAGGTTAGGAGCCATGTTCCCTGTTGGACATCGCTTAGTCTTTATGAATTCTTCTACTTTACAGCTCAGTGCAAGCAGGGCACATATTCATCTAATGGTCTTGAGACCTGTGAAACATGTCCACTTGGCACATATCAGCCAGCATTTGGATCCAGGAACTGCATCTCTTGCCCAGAAGATACAACAACAGTAAAAAGAGGCGCAGTAGATGACTCAGCTTGTGGAGGTGTGTAACTAATAGGGCTGTAAAATTTCTAAAACAAAATTAAAAAAAAAATGCTGTTTGAACATCAGCTAATGTAATCCAACTCATCAGCCTGAGATATAAGTCAGCTTTTGTTTAAATGTGGATCAGCAGCATTTCCCAGCAAAATCTCAGGCTGTTTCCTGATACTCTGTTTGTTTGAATTGCCCTCCTTCTAATTCCCAAGATGGATTCTTATCTAAAGATGAATAAAGTGAATTCACTGAAAGTTAACTACATGAAAATAAATAAAACCTTTTTTCTTACAGAAGAGAAAGGGAATGACAGGATATATGTCACTTACTTCAGGAATAGTTTCCACAGTTTCTGTACAAAATCTCCATATTTTGACACAGTTTGTGTCATTTACTTTTTGAAGAAATTATCCACAACTGTCTTTGGAAAGCTTTTTTTTCAGAAAGAGCCACAGAAGCAATAGTCTGCATGGATTAATGGTACAAAAAAGGCTTGTCTTGTCCTTATTCCTTCTTCAAGAAAAATAAAACAAACAAGGTGTGAGAGAGAAAAGGAAGTCGCTTTTGAAAGTTGTCTCCACAGCAGCATAAACAATAAAAAGAAATACTTTCGAGATATTTTTGTAGTCCTTTGAGAACCACGTTTCACCTAATAGCACAGTTAAGTCAGCTTCTTTTAGGGTTGTTAATTACCAGTAGGTTTCACCCTACTATTTGAAGTTTATAAAGGAACTGTGAGGGAAGAAAAGAAAATGTGGGAGAAGTGATCACTCTGAAAAATGTCCTCTTTCTCTTGCAGTACCGTGTCCTGCAGGAGAGTTTTCTCGCACAGGTTTGACACCTTGCTACCCTTGTCCCAGAGACTACTATCAGCCGGACCCAGGAAAGTCCTACTGCTTGTCTTGCCCCTTTTATGGAACAACAACCATCATCGGTGCCAGATCCATCACAGATTGTTCAAGTAAGCCAAACTATCTCTCCTGAAGAAAGTTAATAAAGGGAACCTCTAAAGGGTGGCCAGCACTAAACTTAACAGAAAACCTCCTGTTCGCTCTCAGAACAAATGCAGAACTCTCCTTTCAAGCAGTGACATTCCCTTTTATTTTTGCTAACTGGTGTTGTCTCTATGCTAAATGGAAGGAGTAACTCTGATATGTACCAATGCTTATTAACAGTGTATAAATATAGAGAGTATGTTGTGTGTATATGCATATATATACCCTTGTATACATGTGTGTACATGAATGTATATATATACACACAACGTATGTATGTGTACAGACTGTATATATATACACAAAAAAAGTATGTATGTGTCTGTGTATGCATGTATAAATACACATAAAATATGGGTACAAACACATATATATTTAAAATCCTATGTGGTTACTGTAAATCCTGTTTTTTTTCCTATAAATCCACTTTTTTCAGCATCTCTTTAGATGAGTTGTTAAAATGTGATTGTGATGCCCTCATAGAATAGGGACCTCACCATACAGAATTATTGACAACATTTTCATATTTTTCCTCTTTAGGTTTTAGCTCTACTTTCTCAGCTGCTGAAGAAAGTGTGATGATGATACCAGCTTCTCCAGAAAATATCAGCAAGCAGTACAAAGTTAGCAGTCAGGCAAGGACAAGATATATTTACTAATATTACCTCTAATGAAAGAAAATGAGTGCTTTATGCCAGCAGTAAATGACTAAGGTTTTTTAAAATGTACTTGTAATGCTGACTATACTTCCTGAACAGATGACAGTGATAGTCATGAGGAGAACCCTCAAACTCTCTTCATGATCATAGATGTTCAGCTGAGTAACAGTGGCTGCATCAGCTATTGACAATCTTAAATTGCGGACTTGAAGTCTTCACCTGATGCATGAAATAATTTGTCATAATTATAAAAGACATACAAACTCTATGGAGGAGGCTCACCCAATCCATAAAAAGCAGGTTGACTGTGATCAGTCATTTGATGGCTTCCATTTGGTGGATTCCAGAAGATGCCAGCAGGCATCCAACTTCCAGTTGTAAAATCATTGTTCTGCTTATTACAATATAGATACACTTGACAAGAGGCAAGCAGAGTTTTCTTCTGCTCTGGGTACCCACTCTGGAGTATGGGCAAGTCCTCACATGATAGAAACTTCTCTAGTAACAGTATTTGCCATAGATGCTGCCTCACTGGTACCATCTCCCCCCACCCAATCTGTAACTGAGACAAGGCTTCTTTGTATGAATATGAAGTTAAGATATTGTGTTACTGGAGCAAAGTTGATGATAAGTTTGACCTGAACCATTATTTAACATATGTACAGGTGACAGACTGATCTCCCATGACTGTAGTTGACTATTTGCTCAAGGACTTCACTTATTTCGGATTTGCTACCTGAGAAAGCATAACGCCATACAGTGAAGTCCCCCACCAGTTCATCTAATGACCAGTAGCAGGAAGTGATTAGCCTGTGTAAAAGGATGCAAAGCAGAGAATTCTAATATAAAACAATATAAAAAATATAAAACACAGCATAGCATAAAACACGACCTCTCAATCATAGCTCAGAAAGCTCTAGAGGAAGAGCTGCAATGATCATATGCTGGTAATTAAAAGGTCATTTAAAAATAGTCATTCATACTGCTGCTGTTCTTCACTAGAAATAAGAATTATTGGCATGCAGAGGAGACAAAGAGGAAGCCCTAAAAGTTAATGCCGGTCATGTTTTTGTTCCCAGTTTTCCGAAGTGACTATAGAGTGTGCAGTTTAAAATGAGAGTATTTTGTCCCACGGGTATTTCTACATTTACTGTAATTGTGTTGTTCTTGCTTGTGGCAGGTGTTTCATGAGTGTTTCCTGGAACCGTGCCGTAACAATGGGACATGTAAACAGTTGGGAACTGGATATATTTGCATATGCCCTCTTGGATATACAGGTAAAAAGTCTGAAAAGCAGGTGGAGAAGCTAACATGGCTCTATGCCTTTAACATGATCAAACATAAAGGAGCAGAACATTTCTGTGCAAGAGTATAGCCTACCTAATTGGAATATCCATCACAGATTTCCCATACGTAACCATTTAAAAAAAAAAAAAAATAACTCCTTGTGTTCTTGATGAATTATACAGGTTTTGACAAAAAGGAATTTTGAGTGGGGTTTTATTTAGCGGTGATTACGTTAAGTTCCAAGGACTTGAGCAAGAGTGCATTGGGCAACATTTTGTGGATTTCTAATCTTTTTCTTGGTCATATTTATGATTAGCAAAAAACAGAAATTTGCACTTTAAACAGCTAATTCCACCAGATATTCCTTTACTCTTCCCTGTCAGCTTCATAACTGCTCCAAAACAAGCAGACAACTTATTATCAAAAAGTCGCCGGTCTGTGTTATTTGAAACAGAATATTAAGTACTACCATCTGGAACTGATCAGAATGTTGTCTGATACACTTCATACCTTTTTAACAGCATTTAGTTTCAGGTCTGCGTTAAAACACTACTAGACATCCCGGTTTTATTTAGGTTTCATACTCAATTGATCAGTCATGTTTTGCTACATTAAGTAGTCATGACTTCTGTGTTTCTGAACAATTCCATGTTTTGTTTCCGTGTTCTCAGCCCTTTATTTTTCATTCTAGGCTTGAAATGTGAAACAGAAATGGATGAATGTAAATCATCTCCTTGTCAGAACAATGGATTGTGTAAAGATGGCGTTGGGACCTTTGTTTGCCATTGCAAACCAGGCTATTCTGGTAATTTAATTGTTTCTTCTTCAGAAAGGCATTGTTTTTGTGCTAGGTAGATAAAACACAAGGGCTGTGCTACTTACTTCACTGAAATTCATGGAATTTTAACAGGAAAGCCATCTGATCTACAGGCCAGAGGGAAGTTCCACTGTATGTGAATAGTTTTTTAAATAAAAAGACAGTCTCTGTGAGCATGTGTGCACGTGTGCTTCTGTTCTGTGATATTACTTTTCTGGAAAAAAAGGGAATGAAGATTAGGGAACTAGTAAATACTCACAGGAAAAATGCTTGTGATACTGAATATGACCTGATCAGACAGAGCATTTATGGAGTTGCTTTACTGCATCCCTGTGAGTTAGAGAATACTTTCTTCGCTTAGTTCTTTCAGTAGTCTTTTTAACTGTCACATGCATACATGTTGTAGATGTTGAAATATATGGGTAACTGACATGCTTAAGTACTTTGCCAAAACAGTACCATATTTCTAAATGTTGAAGTAAACTGTTGAGGACATCCTTTTGTGAGCAGCTTTTTTAAAAAGGCCTGATGTTTTCCATCAGAAATTGACTCCATTATATTTTTTTCTACACATTTATTGGCACTTGTTGATTGTTTTTAAAACTTCATGAAGACAAACCATGGACTTACCACATTTCACATCCCAGCAGCTATATAATGCAGCTATGTAATGCAGATGATCTCTGTGTATGTTTGAAGCAGTGCAGTCAAACATGGAGTTTATCACCCGATCTCAGCAGCCTTTTATTATGCAAGAGTTACAGTGCAGCTCTGCCTTTCATACTCAGTCACCACACCATGCAGACCTTGACTACGTGTTGATCATGCCTTTTCACTCTTGATGTTTGAAGGTCTCCTGTGTGAGGAAGACATAAATGAATGTAGCTCCAGTCCATGCTTGAATGGAGCCCGCTGTGTTGATGACAAGAATGGTTACCACTGCACTTGTGCAAAAGGGTTCACAGGTACACCATTTTTTGTGAAAGCCAGATTTCACTCTTTCTGACCCCCAGAAATATCTTCCTACCCTGGCCAAAGTATTTCAACCTTGTTGCTGTATGTTATGTATATGGTTTGTTGATGTGAGTGTATTAGCTTCTCTAGATCCATGTAATTTCTTAATGTCCTTGCAGTGCGACTCTGTGGTTTCAGTAAATCTGCCAGGTGATTGGTCTTCTTTACCATTAACTTACTGTATGGTGTTGAGGAAACAATAATGCAACTTACATGGGTTGCATGAACTGTTAAAAGTATATGAACTGTTAATTTTAATTTCATTTTTAAAAACTTTCATTTTATTTTTACAGTGGACTAAATGGTCTATATTAAAACTACTTCCAGTCCCTATGTTCTACTGCTTTCATAGATTTCTCTAGCAACCAGATTTATCAGGCGATTGTCATGTTGCCAAAGAACTGCACTATAAAATCACATGCAGTTTCTTCATTCTTACGTGCTTGCAACATGGAGCTCTCTCATGAGAGCTGTGGTTCCAGCTTAATGTTTCTTGTAGTAGCTTTTCATTAGTTGATCAGAATAATTACTATGATGATTTCCTTATTCAGCACAAATTACTCACACAGTGAGCAATATCCATTTAGGTTCCCAACATTAATGTTAATGTCTACAAATGCAAAGATGCTTCCTGTAACCCTTCTTTGCCTGCTTTACCTCAGTTAATGGAGTAAAACCCAATCCTGCTTAGCTCCCGTGGTGTCTGCTGTTTCCCAGAAAACAGGCAGCAGTCCTTAGAAGCCAGGGAGGGGCCAGTGATCTTTTTCAGGTTAAATCAAACTGGAGCTGTTACTTTATTCTTTTCTTCTCAGGTGCTCACTGTGAACATGAGGTCAATGAATGCCTTTCAAACCCGTGTCTTAATAGAGCTATTTGTGAAGATCGAGTTGGCAGTTTCTACTGCAAGTGCCTCCCGGGTTTTACTGGTGTCTTGTGTGAAAGAAACATCGATGAGTGTCTCAGCAGACCCTGTAGGAATGGGGCTACGTGCAGAGATGGTATCAACAGCTTCAGGTGAAAAATATATGATTGATATGATCGTCAGTGTGGAAAGTCAGATCTATCATGGTGTTTTGGACTTGTTAGATTTTGGCAGTTTGATCAACTAAAAGGAGATTTTAAAAGGGGAAAAAAAAAAAAAATCCTAGTGTCCCTACCCTTTAATTCCAAGGAAGGCAGCAAAGAAAATAGGCAGTTCGATGTATAAGCATGCTGGGATCATAATATGGTAGAGTGTGAAAGCTTCATTGTGGTTTAACCCTGAGCAGCAGCTAAGCCCACTGTAACTGCTTGCTCACTTCCCCTCAGTGGGATAGAGAAGAAAGTAAGAAAGGAAGAAGTGCAAAAACCCATGGCTTAAGATAAAGACAATTTGATAGGTAAAGCAAAAGCTGCAAGAGCAAACAAAGCAATGTAAGGAGTCCATTCACTGCTTCCCATTGTCAGGCAGATGTTCAGCCAGTTCCACAAAAGCAGGGCTTCATCCCACATGAAGGTTTATTGGGAAGACAAAAACCATAACTATGAACATCCTGTGCTTCCTCCTTCTTTCCCCACAGTTTTATTGTCCCACATGATGCCACATGCTGAGGGACATCCCTGGGGCCAGCTGTCCTGGATGTGTGCCCTCCAGGCTCCTTGTGCACCCCCAGCCTCCTCACTGGTGGGACAGCACGAGAAGCTGGAAAGCTCTTGGCCCTGTAGTTGCACTGTAGTTGCACTGCTCTGCATCTACTAAACCTCAGTGTGCTGTCAGCATGGTTCTCATCCTAAATCTGAAACACAGCACAATACCAGGTACTAGGAAGAAAATTAACTCTATTTCAGCCAAAACCAGAACAGGTGTGAATAAAGGAAATTAACTCTATTTCAGCCAAAACCAGAACAGGTGTGAATATTGTTCAAAATTTACGGTGACAGAAGGAAAAGTGCCACCAAAACCTCATCCCTAGATATGGGGAAGGCGGACTTCAGGCTGCTCGGGGAACTAGTCAGCAAGGTCCCCTGGGAAGCTGCTCTTGAAGGCCTTGATGTCCACCAGTGCTGGTCACTCTTTAAGCGATGCCTCCTAGAAGCACAAGATCAGGCAATTCCTAAATACCGCAAGTCAGGCAGGCGCGGCAGGAGGCCGGCGTGGCTGACCAGGAACATTCTTATGGAGATTAGGCGGAAACAGAGAGTGTTTCGCGACTGGAAGGAGAGCCGGGTGTCATGGAAAGAATACAGGGATGCTGTTCGTGTTTGTAGGAAGAAAATTCATGTGGCTAAAGCACACCTAGAGTTGAAGCTGGCTGTGTCTGTGAGAGAAAATAAAAAGGGTTTTTTTAGATATGTGAATGGAAAAAGAAGAACTAAAGAATACATAGGGCCGCTCCTTGATAGGGAAGGTCTTCTCACAGACGATGACATAGGCAAAGCAGAGACGCTTAACGCCTTCTTTGCCTCTGTCTTCAATGCTGATGATGGGCTTTGGGACCCAGGGTGCCCTGAGCTGGAGGACCGGGACGGTGGGGATGACAAACTCCCAACCGACCCTGAACGTGTGCGGGATTTGCTACTCCACCTGGATCCCTACAAGTCCATGGGTCCGGATGGGATTCATCCCCGGGTGCTGAAAGAGCTGGCGGACGTCATCGTGGAACCTCTCTCAATTATTTTTCAACGATCCTGGGAGTCTGGAGAGGTCCCGGTAGACTGGAAGCTGGCAAATGTTGTGCCGATTTTCAAGAAGGGTCAGAAAGAAGACCCTAGCAATTACAGGCCTGTCAGTCTCACGTCAGTGCCTGGTAAAATCATGGAGAAGATGGTTCTCGAACTTACTGAGGCGCACCTGGGGGACAAAGCAGTCATTGGTCCCAGCCAGCATGGGTTTGTGAAGGGTAGGTCCTGCCTAACTAACCTGATTTCCTTTTATGATAAGATCACCCGTATGGTGGACCAAGGGAAACCAGCTGATGTGATTTTTTTGGACTTCAGCAAGGCTTTTGACACGGTTTCCCACAGGATCCTACTGGACAAAATGTCCAGCATACAGCTAAATAAAAACATCATACGATGGGTGAGCAATTGGCTAACGGGCAGGGCCCAAAGGGTTATGGTAAATGGGGCTGCGTCAGGCTGGCGGGCGGTCACCAGTGGGGTCCCTCAAGGCTCCATTTTAGGGCCGGTACTTTTCAATATTTTTATAAACGATCTGGATGAAGGAATAGAAGGTATTTTGAGCAAGTTTGCCAATGACACCAAACTTGGAGGAGTTGTGGACTCAAATGAGGGTGGAAAGGCCTTGCAGAAGGATCTGGATAGGTTGGAGAGCTGGGCGATCGCCAACCGCATGAAGTTCAATAAGAGCAAGTGCCGGGTCCTGCACCTGGGACGGGGAAGCCCTGGCTGCACGTACAGACTGGGCGATGAGACGCTGGAGAGCAGCCTAGAAGAGAGGGATCTGGGGGTCGTGGTAGACAGCAAGTTGAATATGAGCCAGCAGTGTGCCCTGGCAGCCAGGAGGGCCAACTGTGTTCTGGGGTGCATCAAGCACGGCATCGCTAGTAGGTCGAGGGAGGTGATTGTCCCGCTCTACTCTGCGCTGGTGCGGCCTCACCTTGAGTACTGTGTGCAGTTCTGGGCACCACAGTATAAAAAGGACATGAAACTGTTGGAGAGTGTCCAGAGGAGGGCTACGAAGATGGTGAAAGGCCTGGAGGGGAAGACGTACGAGGAACGGCTGAGGGCACTGGGCCTGTTCAGCCTGGAGAAGAGGAGGCTGAGGGGAGACCTCATCGCAGTCTACAACTTCCTCGTAAGGGGGTGTCGAGGGGCAGGAGACCTTTTCTCCATTAACACTAGCGACAGGACCCGCGGGAACGGGGTTAAGCTGAAGCAGGGGAAGTTTAGGCTTGACATCAGGAGGAAGTTCTTCACAGAGAGAGTGGTTGCACACTGGAACAGGCTCCCCAGGGAAGTGGTCACTGCACCGAGCCTGACTGAATTTAAGAAGAGATTGGACTGTGCGCTTAGTCACATGGTCTGAATTTTTGGGTAGACCTGTGCGGTGTCAAGAGTTGGACTTGATGATCCTTAAGGGTCCCTTCCAACTCAGGATATTCTATGATTCTATGATTCTATGATTGTTATTCCCCCAAAAAATCCACTTTCCCAAACCTCAAGCACTTGTCTTTCTTTCCACTAGAATAGGTACCTGTATTATCTGGTAATACTGCTTCTCTGGAGCCTGAACGAAAGGGAGAGATACACATGCTAGGAATAAAGAGGTTAAAATATTAACACATTAACACTGATAGAATCTTCCAAATACTTCTGTATGCTTTAGGGTATCTGAGCTTAGATCAGAAGTTATGAATACCAATAAGAAAGTTGTATCCTGGATCACTCTAGAGACAGCTGTTGCTATCTGGGTTTAACAAGTCTTTCCCTCCCTGAAGTCCCAGAAGTTTTGGTGCCTTTCAGATATCTTGGTTTTCCATCAGTGTAAGTAGTTCTGTGCCTGCAAAGTCAAATGCCTCTTATCTGTAATTCTACAGACTCTAGAAGGCGTGCTTCACTCATAGGAATTCAATGACTGCATCCCCCAATTTCATATGAAGAAATGCAGACACTGTATTTAAATATTGTATTGTCCCTTTTAAGAGATAAATTGGTGCAGTCTAATCTGCTTGTAGCATACTAGCATATTTAAAAGGAACAACCAAAACAAAACTCTGCTAATTCTGCAATATCTCTTCTGCTGATTTTTCAGTATATGCCATTCCCATTGGCAGACCTGGCCTCATGGCCATTATTTTTTTTTTTATAATTACAGCAGGAACATTTGAAGTGTGCTTTACTTGTCTTCCACAGGTGTCTGTGTGTGACAGGGTACACAGGACCAAACTGTGAAGTGAACATCAATGACTGTGACTCCAGTCCCTGCTTAAACCAAGCCACCTGTGTGGATGCCTTGAACTCGTACGTTTGTAAATGTCCCCCTGGCTTTACAGGCAGCAGGTGTGAAACAGGTACACAGGACCAACTGTCAGAAAAAGGTGGCTTGACTAAGTCTCTGGGCAAGATTTGCACTGACTAAACTGATTTCATACAGCTTTCCCAGAAAGCAGATAGGGTGGTGGGACTCTGAAAGGCTGAGTGGAACCTGTGTGACTGCAGTATTAATAAATGTAATTGCACACAAGTAACACCGTGTGTGCTAAGTCATATCTATATGAATTTCTCTTTTCTAAGGCCAAGGTCTACCATTTTGCAACCTAGTTGGTCTGTCAAATGTAATTTGTGTTTGCTCTGTGTGTTTTAGTTAACTAGCTCTTTGTGTTTCTTGTATTTTATGTAAGACTTTGCATCACAGAGCTAGAGATTAGGGACTGGTAGGCTCAGTTTTAGAAGTTCCCTGCAGTCAGCCAAAATGGATAACACCAGGTGCAATTTCCACCTGGTTATTGGTGGAGTTACACTACACAACCACAAGGCTCAACTCCATTTGTCTTTGAGTTGAACAATTAAAATTGTACTGTTACACTAGTTGGTGACTTTAAACAGAAGTTGAGGGACTGTGTTGGTTTTACAGAGACAGTAGAGGACAATACAGGTCTTTCAGACAACATCCTATGTTCGAGTTTAAATAGCACCCAGACTTCAGGAGAGCTCCAGTTGGTATATTTTCATGTAATATTCTGATAACACATACCACTCCGCATTGACTGTGAGCAGCACAGAATTGTTCTAAATCAGTGTTTCAGTTCAGAACAACAGAAATCTCTCTCTATATATACATATATATATATATATTGACTCCTCTAGGTGAAGTGGCACCAGCTGATCACCCCTTTGGGTTGCTGGATGGCAGATGGGTATGTCAGTTCATTGGCAGATGGCTGAAAAGCATATCCAGTGCTGTGCAGGGTTCATGTTTGTTCTTTTTTGTATTATCAGCTTCATTTTCAATTGTGTTTCTTCAAATCCTTTCCTCTTTTTAGCCTTGGAAAGCTCAGTATTCTGGCTGATGCTAAACTGCTGTACATTCTTTCTAGTTCTGACCAATTTAAAGGGAATAATTTTTGTAGATGTGTTCATTTTATTACATTTGGTTAGAATCAATTCAATACTGTCTCTGTGTTTTCAGGAACGGAGCTCTGAAAGCTGTTTGTCTTTGTTGCAGAACAGTCCTCTGGTTTCAATCTTGATTTTGAAGTCTCTGGTATCTACGGGTATGTCATTCTTGATGGTGTTTTCCCATCACTTAGTGACATCACCTGTACATTCTGGATGAAATCCACTGACACCACCAACTATGGGACTCCCATTTCTTACGCAGTGGAGAACGGAAGTGATAATGCATTTCTTCTGACTGACTACAATGGGTAAATCACAATTCTGCTTTTCTGTGGCTTACAAATGTCTTGGAACTGATTTAAAAAAAAAAAATCAAAGAAAAGAAACACAGGCCAAAAGTCTGAATATCAGCTTTGCCTGTCTTGGAATAGGAAAACCTGCATCCAAAATCTGGATGTAACTGGAGTTTCCCTATTGTTTTGATTTCTCCTTGCTTTGTTGCCAAGTAGAAGAGTAATTGCAAGAAATCAGTGAAGTTTAAGAAGCAGAATATTTTTGTCTGGACTACATTTACATCATATTTAAATGACACATTGAAACGATGATTGGATAAAATTGAAGCTTAGCATTCAGGGTACTTGCAGTGTGATGCCAAAAGCAGAGATTGACTCAAGAGACAACTTTAGGAATCCACTACGCAGGCATGACTTGAATCTTCACATTTTGGAACAGGAACACATTACTTTATTTCATTTTATTTTGCATGTGATAGTGGTAAATTCCAAGTTCTCTTAGAAAGTACAATTATTTCAAGACAGATTTCTTGTGAGATGAAGACAAAGTTACCTTGTTTAGCAAATAACATTTCTTTGAGTCATGCGGGACTAGCCATGCTCTTCAATTTGCTTCATGCAATTGAGTCTGCTTTCAACTTGCTTCCACGCAGCTGGGTTCTTTACATAAATGGGAAAGAGAAGATCACAGACTGTCCTGCAGTGAATGATGGTAACTGGCATCACATTGCGGTCACATGGACATGCACGGATGGGGCATGGAGAGTGTACATTGATGGAAAGCTGTCTGATGGAGGCACTGGGCTCTCTGTCGGCTTAAAAATTCCTGGTATGATTTATTTATATTGCACCAAATCTGTTGCTTTTACTCTGTTTTTATTGCAGAATTTTCTGTACCCACAAACAAATGTTCTTGTGTTTTTAGAATGTTTTCAACATTTAGGCAGGGATCTTGTTTGCTGTTCTTGCTCATGAGGACAGTTCCTTCAGCCTTTCTGAGGGCCAAGTACAGATATCTAGGGTTAAGTAGTAGGTAGCTTGTTTTGGGGTTTTCGGAGTTTAGTCCACAAAGGAGCCTGTGTTCAACTGTTTTCGGAATGGCTTTGTGAGAATGTTTCTCACACAAGAAGGTTTACTGACATTTCTCTTAAAAATGTGTTCTCAGAATTGATCAGATTAACCTTTTCCCGTTACTCTTGGACATCTTTTTAAAGTTATGTTTGTACGTCTTCCTAACAGGATGGTTTTTGCTATTTCATTGTTTTCATTGTGGTCAGCAGTCTTCCCAGTAATATCAGAAGACATGAAAAGGAATACCTTCAGGATCAAAGAGCTGTGAAAGGCCTGATGTTAGACTGTTTTCAATAGTGTTTTCATACCACCACATTCAAAACTTAGAGTTTTTTAAAACTCCCTTATAAAAAAAAAAAAAGACATTTTAGTCTGTGCACATTTTGCTTGTCCCTCTACTTGCCAATCACATTGGAGTTATCCTGGAGATATAACCCAACAAAGCATTCAGGCTCAGTTATATTTTGCTCTCCTGTGGCTTATGTAATATGCATCCACATAATCTGTGGTGTTGGTCAAGGAGAGAAAAATTTAATTTGTGTGGATGCCAGAATGCTGACTGTAATCAGCTGTGTGCTTCTGAGGGTTTGGAATCAAATTTGTTCTGCCTGACTTGCTAAGGTTTCTTTAAAGCAGGAAGTTCAAACTAGCACTGTGAAACATGCCCCACCTGCTCAAAATTGCATTTTCTGTTGCCCTGTAATACTCCTTACAGTGAATGCTGAGCTAGAAGCAGTCTCTTAGACCAATACTGTAAAAGTCTTACTAACATAGGGCAACAAAAGTTTGGTTTGGTTGTTTCATCTTCCTGTGGGGATTGCAGCCATAACGTGGTGTTTCCTAACACTGTTACAATTCTCTCTTGATTCTAGGTGGTGGTGCACTTGTACTGGGACAAGAGCAAGATCAGAAAGGAGAAGGCTTCAACCCAGCTGAATCTTTTGTGGGTTCTATCAGCCAGCTCAACATTTGGGACCATGTCCTGTCTCCACAGCAGGTAAGTCCCTACCTCAGTGTTTGAGCAGAGGAATCTAAGCATAGGATAGACATTTGAAAAGGCAGTCAGAGTTAGCTTACTGGATAGACCCCTGTCCCCACAGAATTCAGAGGTGACCAGATGAAGCTCTCTCTTAGTATAATGTGCTTAGCGTAATGAGTAACTTTAAGAGTAGGTATGGTAAAATCAACACTGAAGTAACTTACTATTTTGACTGAGCCTTTCTGTGTTAAGGGGCTTTGAAAGAGAAATACACTAAAGATATACACAAAAACTCGTAATCTTAATAGGAAAGGGAGAGACCTGATGAAAAGAGCTCAGGGCCTGTTTTACTGGTTTCAGTTCCCTCATCCTGCCGTGTGGAAAGGCACAGTAAATATTCAGAGAGGAAGCATCAGGATTTCAGTCAACACGTTAGACACCATGAAAAACCTGTTAGCTGTATAGTCCCAGGAAAAGTCCAAATATCAGTAGAACTGCATGTTAGACTGCTTCTACTCAGGTACCAAAAATACAGGTTTGGAACTAAACCTACACAGAATTAAAAAAACTGTGGAACAAAGGACAAGACTTTTTGACAAGTCTACATCCCCATACCTCTCCAGGAGCTGCTGTTAGGTACCCCAAAACCTTCTCTGTCCCAGGCTGAGCCAGCCCTCATCACACAGCCTCTTCTCACAGGTCAAATGTTCCAGCTTATCATGCTCTTGATGCCCTCCCCTGAATTTGCACCAGCTTGTCAATGTCTTCCTTGTACTGAGGAGCCCAAGATGTGATTCAGTACTCCAGATCTTGTCTAATAATTGCTGAGGAGAGGGAATAATCCCTCCTTTGGCTTCCTGGCTGTGATCGTGTTCACATAGCCAACTATGCTGTTGGTTCTCATTATTGCCAGGACACACAGCTGCTCCATGCGTAGCTCACTGCCTGCCAGAATGCCTAGGGCCTTTTCCACAGAGGTGCTCCCTGTCCAGGCTTTTCCCAACATTCAGAGGGGGTCTTTGTCCTTCCCATTTGTTCTTGTTCAATTTCACAAGGTCCACGTTGGCCCAGACCTCCAACCTGTAGAGGTCCTTGTGGATTCATCTCTGCCCTTGAGCATACTGACTACTATCTCTCGTTTGATTTTTGCAAATTTGATGAGAGTGTGCTCCATCACCTCTTCCTGGTCATTAGTATTTCAGTCCCAAAGGTCAGAAATTGTGTATCTGTTGGTAACAGTTGAATATCAAAGACCAAGTTCAAAGTCAGAGGCATTTCATGGGGGAAGGGGCTCAATAATAAATAATGAGAAGAGCAGGAAGTAGAAAAGAAGCAAAGCAAAATCTTTGTTTACAGCATCCAAATGTCTTCTCTGTTTCTTTATGTTGTCTTCTTTTGTCTTTCTTTTTCTTTTGTCTTCTCTGGTTCTTTCCTTTTATTTACTACCTTGTCTTTCTGCTAGGTTCATAACTGCCCAGCAATCAACTACTACTTTGATACTTGACTCTTAGTCTTTGATGTCATCATGTGTTGCATTGCCAAACCAAATCTTTAGGGATTTTTGCACCAGCAGTTATGAAGATAATGAACCTACATATGATTTTACAGGATACACTTATGAAGAGTTTAAGTGGGGGTTTCTGAGTCTTTCTTGTTGTTCACCTCTGTTTAATGCTATTGACAGGCTAGGTAAAATTCCCATTTGCTTCAAAATGCAGTACAGCTATGGTGAGGAAGAAAATCCTGCCTGTCACTTGTGGTATTTGTGTTTATCTGAAAAGACAGGTGTGTGAGCTGACAGGGAACTGAGCCAAGTAAGCTTGCAGCAAGGTTTTTACCTCATTCATTTTAATGCTTGGGATAGTAAATCACTATAATTATCTCTGCTATTATCAGTTTTGTACTAGCCAGCTAGAACTACTCATTAAATCTTACCTTCGTGTTCTTGGCCATAAAGGAAAGTAGGGTGACAGAATATGCTGTGCAGTGAATCACAGGAAGGCTAAGTCCACTCTGTGAGATCTTTGTATACTTTAGCTGCTCACCCACTTGCCCATTTATTTTCTACAGCTAAATCAACAGATTGGTTGTTTCATTGGTGAGTAGACAGCAGTAAAAATATGAATTGTCTTTAATCATGGAAACATAGAATAAAATCATAGAATCATTAGGTTGGAAAAGACCTTCAAGATCATCTGGTCCAACCATCCCCCTACCACCAATATCACCCACTAAACCATGTCCCTAAGCACCACGTCCAGCCTTTCCTAAAACACCCCCAGGGACGGTGACTTCACCACCTCCCTGGGCAAGCCATCCCAATGCCAGACTGCTCTTTCCGAGAAGAAATTTCTCCTCATTTCCAAACTGAACCTCCCCTGGCGCAACTTGAGGTGATTCCCTCTTGTCTTAATGAACTGTGAGGTCCCTTCCTGCTCTACGTTCTCTTCTATACAGCTTTGAAGGGACAGTTTCCTTACCTGCCTGACCCACACTGGAAAATTTTCCCTTCACATTCCTCACAGACTGTTTGCAGCTCCTGGTTGTAACTGTTTCTATCACCACAGACAGTTGAAGTGAGATCTTTGAAATAGCCTCTGTATAAACAGAGCACATCACTCCCTTCTTCAGCTAAGTTGTCTTTAAACCCTGATCAGCCTGACTGGAGTTCAGGAGAGGAGTGATGTGAGAATAACTCAGTCTGAGGTTCGTGGTACACCTTACCTTCTGACAAAGGCAGTATAGTACACTGCTTTTGGTAGTTCATTTCATCCAACAGAGACTGGACAGAAGCCAATTAAGGCTACTGGGAAAGGCAGTTTCCCAGTTGTTCACCAGGAGCCAGGCACACGTGGGTTTTAACCAGCTAGCTGTGCTCTGAAGCTGCACTACATGTATTCATGGATAAGCTCTAGTGAGATGCACCCAGGCCACTGAGTTGTTCCTTTTTGCTCTTCCTTTTTTTTCATGGTGTTGAAGAAAATATTCCATTCTCACTAACACACCTTAATCCTGGTTACCCTCTGGGACTGTGCTTCCTTTTTACCCCTGGAGTTACAGTGAGCAGAGGGATTTGCAGTGAATTCAAAACCCTCGACTTTCATAAGAAGTTTTGAAATGCTTTTACATAGCAGAAGCCTCTCTGAACATAAGAGTAGATGGCCTCCTTTTCAACAATTGTTAGAACATCAAGCTTCCTCTTCAGGTTGCATCCTTATATGTACCTTTTTCTGTGACATAAATACATTTCTTTTTTTTCACACTAACAATCTCAGTTGTGTTTCAAGAATCATGTTTTATACTTGGCTTGTATGACAAGTATTCCATTAGTTATTACTTCCATGCATTCCTGTTCCCATCTAGCTGGCTTATAAGTAGAGAATTACAATTAGTGCAGTCAAAGCAGTCAAAGGCCTCTTGTGCTAGGAGGGAAGAACATCACTCATTCAATAATTTGTTCTCATGTTGCATGCAGACATGGAAGGTATTCCTTTTTAATATTCTTTTCCTACACGTTCTTTAATCAGTGCTTAACCATCTGTTTTAAATCCATAGGTAAAATCTCTGGCTACATCCTGTCCAGAAGATCTCCAGAAAGGAAATGTACTAGCCTGGCCAGATTTCCTTCCAGGAGTTGTTGGAAGAGTGAAGATAGATTACAAGAGTATATTTTGTGCTGGTTAGAACTTTATTTACTAGAACCCCTTTCATTTGAACAATCTTGTAAGACTATTTCTTGAAGTTAAATATGCTAGCTTGCAGCCTTTGCCCTACTAACCTTGAATAAATTATTTTGATAACTTAACAGTTGGAACATTCAGTCCTTCATTCCTCAAATTCCAGGGTTTTGTAACAAAAGTTCATTGGAATCTCTGACAAAGATTTATTACTTCCTGAATTGAGATAGGGGAAGAGTGAAGATGGTGTTTGGTCAGAAGGAAGTTTTTCTTGTCTTTTCTTATAAAAATAATTGGACAGTATTAAAGTACCTGCTGCCTCCTCACCTTTTTTCCTACTGATTCCTTTCCTGATGTTGCATTTTGATGACACCAAAACATTTTGAAAGGTTACATCTAAGTAGGATGTAGCTTAGCATAACACTTCCCCAAACTTCCTCCTGGATAAACTTATACAAGATCAACGATCAATTAACAAATGTGTTCCTTTCAACACATAGCTGCATCTCTTACTGTATGCCTGTATTTTGTCCACAGACTGTCCATCTTTGCAAGGATCCATACCACATCTGCGTGCCTCTTCATCTGATTTAAAGCCAGGGTCAAAAGTGAGCCTTTCCTGTGACCCAGGCTTCCAGATAGTGGGAAACTCTGTTCAACACTGCCTTAACATGGGACAGTGGACACGGCCTTTTCCACGCTGTGAAAGTGAGTTGTTTCAGTGGGCTGGCAGGGTTAGGAAACATGAATTTCTGTTTGGACCTTATGACTGTTCATGGCTTGTTTATCCCTTCAGCTGTGATATGGTTGAAACCACCCATGTTACAGATGATATCTGTTTGATATCACATGTATGATACAATATGTATGGTATGATGTCATCAAACATGCTTAAAGCTAAACTGAATTTTTACTGAGCCTACTGCCATCTGATTCTGCCAACTTTTCTGTCAGCTTCTAATGCTTGTGGCAGAAATGAGTCCATTTGGATCAGCAAACTGATTATCTGTGCTTGCCTCCCCTGTGGCACCAGGAATGTGGAAGAAGCACGGGAAATGCTAGAGTATCTGAGTTTTAAGTATCACTGAGAATGTCTGGTTTGAAATAAAAGCTCTTGCATTAGTGTGTTATAGAGTAGTTTCTTAAAAGGCGACAGGTATTTCTGCCAGCGCTTAGAGGTACTCCAGCACTTACAAGATTTCCTCTAATACATTCTGCTAAGATTTCTGCTGCGTACATTTAGGTTGCCAAGTTTCTTTGTTTCCTGCTTTCCTAGTCCTGTCGCCTCCTTTCTGTGTTCTCCTCTTCTATGACTGTACATGTGACTGTAGTTGCATATGGTAGAGCTGACTGTATTTCTCATTTCAGCAGAACCATAAGTTAACTGCAGAAGTAGGTATTGCAGATATAAGCAAGCCCTTTTCACTAGAGCATAACTTCTCTGGCAGAGACAGCTTTGCTTTTTCTTGGTGTGTTACCAATGACAAGGCACCAGAACCCTGTTAGTGTTGTCATCCTGGCTCTGTATTGGGCCAGGCAGTTTTCCCCATTGAGCACAGAGCTTAGAACAGACCTGCCACAAGAATGGTGAGTAAATGAGGACCCGGCTCACCTTTCTCAGCCTGCTCCCTGAGTACCTGATTAACGAAAGCAGGATGAAGATAGCTATTTCCTGCAGAAAGAACCACAAAATCTATAGTGGACAGTGTGGTACAGGCCTAGTCAGAAAAGATTCTTCTACTGATTGTAGCCAGCTCCTTGTAATCGTTGCCTTCACCCACCAGGATCCTGTTCCTCCTTCTGCTACCACACACCCCCAAATCCACAGGTCCACATCCCCAGACAGCCTGGCTCTTCTGTTCTATCCCTCTGCATCAAGTACTTGGCTTCCAATGGGTTATGTAACCACTGCAACAAGTACACGTCGTCTTGGTTGAAATGGAGATATAAGCAGCTCTGCTAGAATAAGTAGCAGCCTCCAGCAGCCAGGTACAGTGACACCTTCTGCTGGCACAGCTGGGATCAGCAGGGATCACGTACTGTAGTCAAAGGCAGAGTGATGCCAAGGGTTGTGAAGTCAGTTCCCATCTCACCATCATAGCTAGGTTTGCAGTGCTCAAACACAGTAACACTCAGATTGTTTTCCAGTGAAGGGAGACACTAGGAACCTCCATGCGAACTTAGTTTTTCTTTCTCCTTAACACTCACTAGGATCATAGATTATCAGGGGAAGTGTCTTGGGACTGAAAGGTGTCTGCTCAGATGTTAGTCACAGATGGCTTTTCCAGAACTTGCAGAGCAGCAGGAGCTGGAGAGTCCTGCTCAGTTTCTGTCAGAGAAAAAATGAAGGCCCTCCACTCAACCAGGAATCAATTAGCTATCTCAGAAAAAATTGGGGCCTGCTTGTGGATGGGCTTCCACAATTGTTGGATAGAAAATCTCTCTGGTGGTGGCTCTGGTGTGGAATTATTCTGAAGTTGACCTGTGCCCTTTTTTCACTCACATTGCAGGAATCAGCTGTGGAGTGCCTCCACCTTTAGAAAATGGGGGTTATGCAGCTGAGGACTTCTTTGCTGGCAGTACCATTACCTATCAGTGCAACAATGGCTACTATTTGTTGGGCGACTTCGAGATGTTCTGCAAGGACAATGGGAGCTGGAGCAGCATTTCACCATCTTGCCTTGGTGAGACATGCCATCCATATGGCTGCATGGGCTGGCAATCTTGCACTTCTGTGCCCTTGGGTTTGGGTGGGATTTCACTCTGAAATCGTGAAAGCTAGCCAGAATCTCAGAAATTACTCCCCAAAATACTCATATTCCTGAAATCCTGTGCTCAGCACTGTGTCAAAACAGGACTCCAGTCTGGCACCTTTCTCTGTCAGTCCCCTTGTAAGACCCAAATCCTGTGCTTCCTACCTAATAAGCCTGCAATGCACTCCCAGCCTCTCTCCTTCCAGGTTCATTTAGCCCTGGAGTCCTTGCATTCCCTGCTACCAACTTGTGCATTTCCCTGCACTTCAGTATACCTGTCAGCAAGCAGCTGCAGCCTTGAGAAGGCTGGGAGTGCAGTTACGGGCACAGTTCACATAATTTACCGTAATTTACCATAATTTTACCATAACTTACTTCCTGGTCAGCTGGACCTGATGTACCAGATGCAGCCACAGGAAGGGAAAGGTGAGACTAGCATGGTACTGCATACAGAGGGCTGGTGGTAGGGCCATGTCTCCAGCAGATCCCTGCTGGAATCCCCTAGCTAGCTGTACTCAGGTTACTTCTCTCTTGGTCATGCTTAACGGGTGAATTGCGTGAATAACCTGGCAAGGCCTTTATGTTTGATGTGACTGGTTGTTTTTCCTAAACATGTAGGTACAGAATATTTTTTTTTTCAGTCAAGATGAGCAAAAGCAAAATGAAAAGCCTCTTAGTTCTGCCAAAATTCACTTTGGAGTAGGATCCATCTTGTTTTGTAGAATCTTGTCCATCAAGACTCCTCCAGAACCTCCAAGCAGACCATCCAGACTGTTGTTCCTTTCTTTGCTGTTCATCTTTGCACTTTATACAAAGGTCTAAACATGAGCAGGCACAAAACAAATGCTGCAAGGCTGTCCGTCTAGTTCAGCATCTGTGCAGTATAGAGAGTAATTTGGGAAGGAAGTGCCCTGTGCCCCACCTTCTAGCTTGTCTTCTCTCTGATAAAGCAGAATAGACATGGAAAATTGAAAAAAAAAAGAAAAAGAAAAAAATAAATAAACGAAATGAAAACCCTGGCCCATACTTTACCTTTTTTATTCACACTTCAGACAGGTGCTAACAAAGCATGATACAACTCTAGGGCATTCCTTTTGCTGTTACAAATCTGATTCATAGTGTCCTTCCACTCTGCCTTGCCTTCCCTTTACACGACATTACTGAGGAACAGTCATTCCATTTCTGCTGTGGTAGCACTTTGCATTCTCTTGATACTTGCATAATTGGCAACTGTTTTGATTTAAAGGAGCCATTTTTATCCTGCATGTCAGAGAGAAACTCCCTTTCTTTTCAGAGCGTTGTCAGGTTCTTTCATGCTGGCCAGACTCATTCAGCAGTGAGGAATGAGCACACCAATTCAGAAGATCTTGTTGCTTTTTTAAGTCAGTTGCTTTTTTTTTTTTTTTTGCCTGGAAGTAGGCAAAGAACTCCAGCTATGTGTTTGTATAGCACCTAGTTCAACAGCTGTCCTTTAGCTGGGCTTAGAAATGAAGAATTGTTCTCTCTCTTAACAGTCTGATTTATATGGGGAATAATCCCTGATGCCAGCATTTTTCAATGAGATATTTTGAAATTGATCCTTGCAATTTATTACTCATTGTTTACATACCAAGAACACTTCTGCTCAGTCAGGATTTGAAAGCTGATATGAAATAATCTGGAGCCAGCAATATTTTTAGCTGTACAGTACCAAGTGACTTGGAGCATAAATCATTAGTTGACATTTCTAGGCATTGTTATCATATAAATAGATAATTATTATAATAGCTGATATGCTTTGAACTAATCTTAACTTTTTTCTGGCAACTGCGGGTTCTTCTCTTTTCTAATCTAGTGTAATTCTCTGTAGCAAAGATGGGGCTTTGCTTGTATTTTATGTTCAAAATGTTTCCTGTATTGGCTAAGCAGTTGGGAAGTTTGAGGTGTAGAGGATTTTCCAAGTAAGTATTTAATGCAAAGTCATTCAATTAGTATCTGTCAAAAACTGCCTATTAGTGTCTGTCAAAACTGGTAGACAATAACACGAGTTACAATGTCTTCACATGAGTTCCCTACCTGGAAATAAGGTACTTTGTGTGGAAGTATTGACTGAAGGTTAATGGGGATTTGTCTCCTGTTTTCTCACTTTTATAATATTTTATAGTTAATTAACTGGAAATGTAAACATTAATTTAACGATTAAATATTATTACTAGTACATCAAAACTGCGATTGAGTGATTTTTCATTATACTATTTAAACTGATTCCTGTTAGTGAGACAGATGTTTGAAGCAGATGCATATCACAATCACCACCCTAGAAACATCTTTATTATGTTTCTTTTTTGTAGATGTTGATGAATGTGCTGTTGGATCAGACTGTGACGAGCACGCATCTTGTCTTAACACAAATGGATCCTATGTTTGCACTTGCATCCCTCCTTACAAAGGAGATGGTAAAAAATGTACAGGTATGAGAAAGAAAAACATCAGGCTAGACTTCCAAGAGTCTATATGGGCTAGTATCCTGTCTTCTGTTGTGAAGAAGACTGACTTCAATTATTTCAATAACTGAATAATTTATAATTATTCAAATTACTGTTGCCAGTAATTAAAAGGAGGGAGGTACAAGAGCAAGCATGTTCTCATATCCAAATCAATTTAGCCTGAATCAGGCTGGAAATATTAAGCAAGGTGGCTTTGTGTCAGCACTGCAAGATGTTGGCATAGGTTGGCATAAAAGGTGTCTGAGCTGATTTCAAGTTGAGGGCTGGACATGCTGGGCTGGGCTTTCTCTCGCAGGGGGAAAAATGGCTGCAAGATGTATTTGTTTCTGACAATGAATGCAAGCAGCCACAGTGCTCATACTGTGAATGCAAACTCAGTTAGAAAGGGCTGTATCACGATTAGTTTACTTGCAAGAGTCTTCAGTTTCTGTCACTTACATACATGACAGGGAAAAGCTGGCAAGCCTGTAAATTACTTGTGGGTATTTTCCACGTTTGTCTTTCCTACTTTCAGAAGATTCCCAAGGATATGTCCTGCAACTTGTTCATGAAACCTGGTACTTAGTGATGTTATTAAGAGTTTTCTCTCTTCTTTCTCAGAGCCGGTGAAGTGCCGTAATCCAGGAAATCCAGCAAATGGACGTTTGTACGGGGACATTTACAGTGTTGGCAGTGAAGTAACGTTTTCCTGTGAAGAAGGGTTTCAGCTGACAGGAGTGACAAAACTTACATGCATGGAGTCTGGACAGTGGAGCCACCCAATACCATATTGTGAAGGTGTAGTTGCTGGGGAGAATGCTGATTGTAACATGCATTTTGTGGTAGAGTTGGAAGGGGAAGAGACCAGAGAGTTGAGAGACTTCAGAGACCTTGACAGCTAATGCAACCTTGTACCAACAGTCTTGGGCCTCAAGGCTGAAGTCTCTTTTGTCTTTAAAGATATAAGCACCAGCTGAAGCTTTTCTGACGGTTGTCATGTTCATGGTGGCACTCTTATACAGATTCTCTGAAATGACAAAGGTGTAGATTCATGTCTTTCTCTTAATGTAAACTTTAAAACTGTCTTTCTTCACCAAGCAGCCTCTTGTTTTCAAGGAGCTTGTGGAAACTTAATGTCTTAAAGATCATTAACAGTATTTCAGTGGATAAAAAGCATCCAGGGAGGACAGACTACAGCACATACATATACATGGCATAATTGTGGAAATAGTTTTAGAGAAACAGAGCTAATGAGGTGAAACAACAGGGTAAAAGGAAGAGGTTACAAAGAACAAATGAAAAGGATTTTTTCCATAGGAAGAGATAGAGATGGAGTCCTCTTGATGCTAAAGCGTGTGGGTTTTGGAACATTTCCAACTGCCAGTTTCCAGTTAGTCAAATTTCTCCACAAGATGAAGACAAATAAAGAGCCCTACATGTCAGTTATAGCTTAGCCAAGAACCCACTGTTTTCAAGAGCTTTAGATCTCTTCAAGCCTATTTAGTAAAAACAAAGAAAATCCTGACGTTGTTATTTTTGATTTGTATTGTATCAACCTCTCCTGTGATCCTGTCTTTTTACAGCTATATCCTGTGGAGGCCCAGTTATTCCAGAGAACGGTGTCATTTGGGGCTCAAATTTTACATACCGCAGTAAGGTGATATACAGGTACGAATTCCGTATATTATTTATTAATGACTGAGCTTTATTAATGACTGAGCATCCAGCAACAAATGAGAGTTTATCTAAATTCAGAGAGTGGTTGAAATAAACAGGGAGGAGGAAGATGGGATTAAAGTAATGGAAAGACATTTATTTATAGTTGTGGCTGTTCACTAGCAAAGCTGAATGTTTACTGTGCTAATTCTCTGTGCTAATTCTCTGCCCTACAGAGAAAACGATGATATGAGGGTGTGGATAAAGGGGTGTGAAAGGGGTGGCCAATGAGGTTGTGCATAAAAGGCTCTGTATTTGATAACACTTACTTTCTTCTCACACAGATGCAATGATGGGTACCGCTTAGTGGGTGAAAAGGAAATTGTCTGCCTTGCTAGTGGTGTTTGGAATCTTCCTCCCCCCTCCTGTGAAATGGTGACGTGTCCTAGCCCACAGAACATCAGCAATGGAAAATACACACTTAATGGCACAACCTACCTTTCCTCTGTGTCATACACCTGTGACAATGGATACAGGTAAATGCAGAAACATTCCTGAGTCAAATGCAGGCAGCATGCTTTTGCATTTAAAAAAAAAATTCTGAAAGATCTAACTTACATCTGAAAAAGACAAGGCTGGGATGATTGCTCGGAAAGATAGAATACTAAAAGAAAATTTAAAAAAAACTTCTTTATATCTTGGAAGTAATTCCTGTTTTCCATACAAAATTGGAGCAATTCAGGAAGACCATTCAATATCTTCCATGCATGTGTATATATATATATATATATATATATATATGTATGTATAAAAAACGTTTTCATTTTTACCATTAAACTCTTAACACATATTCTGAATATTTGTAAATCAGTTCTCATCATTTTTGAAGCTCTCATTTGTCCTTAAAGATTATCATTCACCTAATTAGCTTTGGAGCATAGGCAGTATTATTTTTAGTATTGTTTTACAATGCCTTTGGTGAAAGAATCTTTTGGAATTTCCCCCTTTACTCCTTTAAAGGTCTGCAGTAGTTACTTGTTTTAGGCTTTTATTCTGTTTTACATTTGTAAGCAAATGTATCAGAAACACATTTTTATTAGGCTGCAGTTAAGTGTTTAAGTCCATGAGTGAATCGGGACTCAGACTTAAGCCTGGTTGCAACCCTCAAGATAGGCATGGTGTTGGTGGTGAATTTTTAAGCTTTTGTAGCTCAAAAATGGACAAAGTTACAGCAGAAGTAAATAAGTGTGTCTGCACAGTGCACTGAGGCCCCACAAGAATTCCACCAGCTTTCTCCTCAAAATATCTGAAAAACAGCTTTTTTGAGAGCATCAACAGTGTGTTTTCATGCATTGGAGATTCTGGCCTCTGCTGAAGTCAGACTTGCTTTGGCTTCACTGAGGCCAGGAAATCAGCGAGGAGCAAAGCACCTCTTGCTCTCTCTGTTTCTCAGCCAGCCTGAAACAGCAGTCTTAATAATGATCTTTGTGTCTCAGCCTTCAGGGACCCTCTGTACTTGTCTGTGCGTCTTCAGGGAACTGGAACAGCACACCGCCAGCTTGCAGCATTGTCTCTTGTGGGTCCCCTCCTGCCATCAAAGATGCGATCATAAATGGAAATAACTTTACATTCGGAAGCACGGTCTCTTACACATGTAAGGAAGGGTATGTATATTCTTGCTACTGGATTAATACATGGGACAAGTAAAACTGGTGCAGTCCACCCAGGCTTACTGGCAAAGCTGTGTGCTCTGTTGCCTCATGACTTCATAACTGCTCATGAATTCATTTTCACTTCTCCTGTCTTGACTGTCTGGAAATTAAACGTGAAGGAGACGTTTTGTGGGCTGGATTGTTAGTATGGGACACCAAGGCATTTCCTAAGGTGGTCAGCTCCACATCAGCTGAATAGTCCGTAGAAGAGAAGAATGGAGAGGAGTCGGAGGGCGTGATAAATCAGTCTCTTGGACTAGTCCAGACCCAATTTTATCAAAGATATGGCTCCCCTTTGATGGTCTAGCGTGAGTGTAATGCTGGCCTCTGATACTGGAAGAACCTTTGCACATGTATCTTTACAGCCTGTAAGCAGTTGCATTGAATTTCTTGAAACTGTTTTGTCCAAAAGCCAGAGTACATAGGAAAAGCTTTTGCAAGGTCAGGCTGTAAGTGACTGGAGGATTTTGTGATTCTTGATGAAAAAGATGGATTAGGCAACAGCATTTTTTCTTGTAAACTAGTTTTGCAATATTATTTGAAACATCGTTGAAATAAATCCTCCTTAGTCTGTTTTCTTGACTGTATTAAGATTCAAAAAGCTGCATCTTTTTCCTGTGCACGTATTTTAAAATAGGATAGGATATCAGCATTTAAAGAGGGTCACTGCTGTCTGTGTGACAATTGATAGAGTGGATAATATTAAGGGTTGATACATAATATGCTATTTCTCTGGAATCCAGTCACAAGGCTCTGAAAACGTATCCTGCAGACAAGACAAAACACTTTTACAGAAGTTGCCATCAAAATCTGAACCAGTTCCCAGCCTGCAGCTGGAGTTACTGGGACCTTTGGAATAGATATTGTTTCTTTGCTTTATGTAAGAGACACTACAGAAAATTTAAAACTGAACAAAAGATGGTCAAAGATAACAAATCGCATGTTTAAGGTGCATGAATTTAAATTAGTTGATGAGCAGCAGGGAATAATGCCTGTCACTGCATCCCAGAGACAGAGTAAAGAAATATAACTGCATTTAGAGTAATCACACAGTGGAACTTCATTGTAAAATATTATATGTTTTTTAAATCAGGACTAAAAATATTCGCCTTTATATCAGTTTCTACAGTGTTTTTTTAGGAAGTTGTTACAAAATTGCTATGTGCATTATTGGCAACAGCATTTCTAGGTAACTCGCCAAGGAGATTCTTATCATTTGGAAGTGTGAAAATAGATCGATACAGCTGACAACAGGAACCCAAAAGACTTTTACGGGCTTTTCATCTCTTCCTCCTCCCTTCAGTTCTGCTAGAGGGGAATACTTTCTGAGTGGGATAGCTTCTTTGAGGGGTGGACAGACTACCGCAGCACAATACTACGTTTGTTGTAATAGTGAAATTTCAATCAAAAGGGAAGTTCAGAAATGGTAATCAGATGGACAGACCAGAGAAGAGCATTATGCTCAAGGCCTTCTGAGTTCTCCCTTATGAGGTTCTCCATACCTCACCTGTGGACACATTCGTTTCGGGATTTTATGTCTGAAATAGCTGTTGTAAAGGATCCTATTTGTTTATCTTCTAGGGTGCTAGCAAACTTGTTCTGCAGGAGCTTCAGGAAACTGTACATTTGACAGTACTTGTTTTTTTGACTCCCTGTGTGGTTTTCTTATCCACAGTTACACATTAGATGGCCCTGCAACCATAGAGTGCTTAGCCAGTGGTGAGTGGAGCGTGAACCACCAGCAGTGCCTGGCAGTATCCTGTGATGAACCACCCCATGTGGAAAATGCATCGCCGCAGAGAGCCCACCGCCTCTTTGGTGATACCGCTTATTACTTCTGCTCGGACGGCTACAGCCTGGCCGATAACTCTCAGCTGCTTTGCAACGCAGAAGGGAAGTGGGTGCCTCCCGAGGGCAAGACGATGCCCCACTGCATAGCTGATTTCTGTGAAAAGCCATCCACTGTCTCATACAGCATCCTGGAGTCGGTCAGCAAAGCCAGGTTCGCAGCGGGCTCCATCGTGAGCTTCAAGTGCATGGAAGGCTTCGTCCTGAACACTTCAGCCAAAATTGAGTGCCTTCGAGGGGGTCTCTGGAACCCTTCTCCATTGAGCATCCAGTGCATCCCAGTTCGCTGTGGAGAACCTCCCCACATTGCCAATGGCTATGCCAGTGGGGCCAACTACAGCTTCGGAGCAGTGGTGGCTTACAGCTGCAACAAGGGCTTTTACATCAAGGGGGAGAAGAAGCGGACCTGTGAGGCCACCGGCAACTGGAGTGGCAATTTGCCCACATGCCACCCAGTGTCCTGTGGAGAACCACCCCAGCTTGAGAATGGCTTTATTAAGGTATAAAATGAGTTCTCTCATCTGCCTGGAATCATAGCAAACTGAATGTCTTTGTAATTGATACTGTGTTGTGTTTTTTTTCTCTTCTTTTTTGCTTTGCTGTTAAAATTGTGGAAAGATGTGACTGAATGGAACAAATAAGCAGAGGGAAAATGGGTGGATTTGTAGAAGAATCATGTTTAAAAAAACACAGACACTTCCATGGTATTTCCTATCATAAAATGGGTTTTCAGGTAGGAAACTCAGGGCACAGTATTACAATCAATTGATTTCCTTGATACCTCACTCTTCACTTGTTCACTTCTTGGGTGGCTTTCCAAGAGCCATTTGGAGATGTATGAAGTACTATTGCCAGTTCACAGGCCTTGCTCTTTTTACTGCTGTGAAAAATATTCAAATTTGAAATAGGTACATCACTTTGGGATAATTTCTCTGCTTTGGATGCAAGAACATCTATTTACTGAGGTCAGAACTTGTCCTTTTTACTGTCAAATTACATTGCAACAATGCCTAAAATTAAAGATCGCCTTGTGGCGGCCCAAAGCTGTAAAACTACTCAGTCTGTGTTGAGTAACCAGTTGCAGAGCTCAGGCTGCAACTTTGAGGAGCTTCTCTGCTGCCTGCTCAGGACCAGGACCCTCCAACTGCACATGTGGCACTTATAAAAGCCTCCTAGCAGTAGTACACCTGAAGGCTCCAGCGCTGAATACACATGTAAGCTAAGGAACCTGAGCAGCAATAGGGTAATAGTTTCCTAGCAGCTTCTCCCAATACGTTTCTTTGCTGTCTTCCTGTCTACATAACTTTTAACCTTACAGGTCAGGGAGGGAGAAAGCAGGAGGAAATACTTTCTAGATTTGCCTTTTAAGCCTTGAATTTTCTCTTTTCTTTTGATGTTGTGGTCAGATTCCCTGACAACAGAGTGCAGTATTTGAGGCAAGTGTCTGTTACTTACACTTGTTTCTTTGCAGATAGCCTTGACCGCTGCCTGGGATCCAGCTATAATCTAGACTGAGAAAACAAAAGTAATGCTATCGTTCTCCCTGTGTGCCAGTCATGCATCTTCATTTCAGATATGTCTGTGTCTCATCTGTTTTACAGGAAACAACTGGGCGCTTCTTTGAGAACCAGGCCAATTATCAGTGCAAGTCTGGCTACCACCTGGTTGGGAGCTCACTCTTTATCTGCCAAGCCAATCGGCAGTGGTACAGTGAATCACCTCCTCGCTGCGTTCCCCTCAGCTGTGGAAAGCCACCACCCATCCAGCATGGCTACTCCAAAGGAGAAACCTTTGATTTGGGCTCCAAAGTCGAGTTTTTCTGTGATGAAGGCTATGAGCTGATTGGAGATGTGTCTTGGACGTGTCAGAAGTCTGGGAAATGGAACAAAAAGCAAAGCCCAAAGTGTGTGCCAACCAAATGTCCAGAACCACCCTTGGCAGAAAACCAGCTAGTCTTGAGGGAGGTGACTAACCAAGTTGGTGTCGTGCAGTTCTCCTGCAAAGAGGGTTATGTTTTGCATGGCTCCCCTGTACTGAAATGCTTGCCCTCTCAACAGTGGAATGATTCCTTTCCCTTCTGCAAGGTCGTACAGTGTCCTGCACCTCCATACATCCCCTTCAGTGACCCCTTGACTTCATCCCTTCTTTTTGGTAGCACTGTGAAGTACATCTGTGTGGATGGGTTTTTACTGAAGGGTGAATCTACTATCAGATGCCAGGCTGATGGCTCGTGGAGCTTGCCTTTGCCAGAATGTATTCCTGTGGAGTGCCCCCAGCCAGAAGAAATTCAAAATGGCATTGTCGATGTGCAGGGCCTCACCTTCCTCAGCACAGCCCTCTATACTTGTAAACCGGGCTTTGAACTGATGGGGAACACAACTATCCTCTGTGGAGAAGATGGGCGGTGGCTTGGAGGAAGGCCAGCTTGCAAACCCATTGAATGCCCACGGCCTAAGAAGATCCTCAATGGCAAATACTCGTTCACGAACTTCCACTATGGGCAGACTGTTAGGTATTCCTGTGACAGAGGCTTCCAGCTCCAAGGGGAGGAAACGCTGAGCTGCCTGGAGACAGGAGAGTGGAGCACAGATGTTCCCTCCTGCAAAGCCATAAGTTGCCAGCCCCCTCAGCCTATCGAGAATGGCTTTGTGGAGGGTGCAGATTACAGCTACGGGGCCATGGTCATTTACAGCTGCGTGCCTGGCTTCCAGCTCTCTGGCCTTGCCATGCAGACGTGTGAAGAATCAGGCTGGTCTAGCTCCACTCCATCTTGCCTCCCCACCGACTGTGGCCTACCTCCTCACATTGATTTTGGGGAGTACGTGCAGGTGAGGCACGGGGAAAGGCGCTCAGACCAGGAGGGCGTTACAGAGAGTCCCTCCCTTTCACACATGCTGCTGGCTGGCAATCCAAAGGACTTCAGAAGCTCTTCAAAGGAGAACGGTGCAATGCAGCTGACCACTTTCTTGTTTGGAACTATCATTTTATACTCGTGTTACTCTGGCTATGAGCTCTTGGGAAACCCCATTCTAGCTTGCCAAGAAGATGGGGTCTGGAATGGCTCTGCCCCCTCCTGTGTTTCCATAGAGTGCACAATGCCGTCGCCTCCGGAGAATGGAGTTTTATATTTCACGGAGAACACGCTGGGCAGCGTGGTGCAGTACACCTGTAAGCCAGGGTTTACACTTGTTGGCTCGGACACACGGCTGTGCTTGCCAAATCGGCAGTGGAGCAACAGTGCTCCGTACTGCAAAGCAGTAACATGCAGCTCACCCGCCCAGCTGATGAACGGGAGCATAAGGGGGGAAAACTACACGTATGGGAGTGTTGTCTACTATGAGTGCGATCCTGGCTACCAGTTAATTGGCCCCGCAGAGAGGAGGTGCCAAGAGAACCAGAAATGGGATGGCGGTGAACCAATTTGCATCCCCGTTTCCTGCAGCCCGCCGCCAGTTTTGGAGAATGGTCAAGTATCTGGGGAGGAGTACACA
This sequence comes from Anas acuta, assembly GCF_963932015.1. Taxonomy (NCBI): domain Eukaryota; kingdom Metazoa; phylum Chordata; class Aves; order Anseriformes; family Anatidae; genus Anas; species Anas acuta. The sequence goes on from NC_089017.1 coordinate 67,387,068, forward strand.
TTCCAGAGGCATGCCGAGTATAGCTGCAACGAAGGTTTCCTGTTAGATGGGGACAGGAGTAGAGTCTGCCTTGCAAATGGGAGCTGGAGTGGAATTGCTCCAGTTTGCAAAGCTGTGACCTGCCCCATGCCTCTGCCTCTTGCCAATGGGAGAATTATTGGCTCAGATTTTGGCTTTAGGAAGGAAGTGCAGTATGACTGCAACGAAGGATATAACCTGCAAGGGGCGTCCACGCTTACCTGTCAGAGTGATGGTACCTGGGATTCAGAAGCTCCACGCTGTGAGCCAGTCATTTGTGGGCCTCCTGAAGACATCTCCCACGGCTTTCTGAATGGCTCAGACTTCACCTACGGGGAATTTGCCCAGTATGTATGCTTTCCTGGCTATGAGCTGCATGGTAATCCTTCACGGCAATGTTTGTCCAATGGTTCCTGGAGTGGTAGCCTTCCATCCTGCCTTCCCTGTGAGTGTCCTGCACCACAGATCCAGAACGGGGTTGTCCTTGGTGAAGATTTCAGCTGTGGGAAGAGCGCCCAGTTTCAATGCCTGGAGGGCTTTAAACTGCTAGGGCCTTCCAGAATCACCTGTGAGGCAGCTGGCAGGTGGAGCTCTGGGTTTCCTCGTTGTGGGCAGATTTCCTGCGGCTCCCCACCCGTCATTCCCAACACGTTTATCAATGGGAGCAGCTCTGCAGATGAGAACACCATCGTATACACCTGCTTGACAGGTTTTGTCATGCGGGGGAGCCCAGAGCTGACTTGTGTGGAGACAGGTGTCTGGAAGAAGCCGTACCCAAGCTGTGAGCTGCTGAGCTGTGGCCCACCACCTTCTGTCCCCAACGCAGAGGTTCTCGGGAACACTCATACCTATGGGAGCAAGGTCCAGTACAGGTAGGAACACTGCTGCCACTCTGTTTCCGTAGAGTCTCTTAAGCAATGAAGATGGGAAGTTTATGCACCCTTTTGAGAAGACCTGGAAGAAAAGTTATGCCTTATCATATGCGTAGAGAGACAAAGCCCACATTCCCATGCCCATAAAAAATTTTATTTGGACCACTGATAAAACTCCAGCAAGGTATTTCAGCATGTTGGGCCGCACTCCTCCACCACCTTGGTTTCCTTTTCCTTTTTGCTTTCCTCCTCTCCTCCTCTGACACTCTGCTCTGTAGGGCATTTTTATTTTTTTTATCCCTTTTGGCATGCCATTTACCTCTTCTTCCTGCTTCTGCTACCTAATGTAACACAGAAGGGCTGGTCTCCTGAAGTCCCATTTTCTGTACCACAGCATTGCACTGTCGACAGGTGCTATTGATGCAGTTACTCCTTTGTCATAAACAAGAAAAATGGGTTTCTGCTGGTTTCTTGGATGGTGCACACTGGAGATCCTTTTCTCCAAGGTGAGGACTTCCTGGGCAGAACGGGAGATTTTTGGCAGTAAAAATAATAAACAGTAGGGGACAGAACTGTGAGATTGCATGTGGATGGGTTTAACAGAATCAGACATTCCTGTGCATCTTTAACAAGATGAAGGGGGTCTGCCAACCTACAACTAAACCCACTGCTGGCCATACCCTGCAAGCCAGTTGAGTTGATCTTGGTGAAGCACTGCATGGCACAGAGCAAATCAGGCTGAAACTTCTAAGCAAGCAATCTGTGGTCAGCCTAAGGCTTGGTTTACTTTTGGAAGAAAATGAGATTGTCTTTAGAATTGTTAGTTGCAAATGGGATATCCAGCAATTGGGAATCAAGAAGCTGCAGTAGCATTTGGCACTCGCAGTTTACTTAACCAAAAGCCCTCCTCACAAAGGGAAGGGCAGGGACTGCACCAAGGCATTTGGTATTGTCTAAGCACTAAAGCTACCAACTCACTTCCCCCAGTGGTGCTTCAGCAACATGAAGCACCTGGAGATGAAGTCTGAAACTTCCAACTCTTGCAACAGAATAAACTCATTCTAGGCATGCTTCTTGCAAGGTTCCTTTGAAATAAAAGAAAAGTCACCAGGTGTGCTTACGAACAAATAATGTTGAAAAATGTCTTTGTAACTCGTGGATCAGTTTGTCCCTAGCTGTTTCCCTGTGGTCAGGTGTTAATGCTCTGTTGCAGATGCCTGGAAGGCTACACAATGGTGACAGAGGTGGATGTATGCACTTGTCAGGAAGATGGACAGTGGTCTCCTCAAAGTATTTCCTGTTGCCCCAGAAAGTGTCCACTCCCAGGAAACATCACCCATGTAATAGTACTTGGGGACAACTTCACTGTGAATGCAAACATCACTTTGTCATGTGTAGAAGGCTATACTCTGGTGGGAGCGAGCACATCTACATGCAAGGTATAGTATTATCTGCACTGTTTTATTTTGCAGGCTCTGTTGAATTCAAGAGTCGTCCTCTTACACTCATTAGCTTTTGGCTCTTTATTGCACACAACAAAAAAAATGCAAAGCATGTCCTGCAAAATATAATATATATGCCTTCTTGTTCACCCGTAAACACATAACAGACTTTCAGAACTGGAAATTAATAGCTTCTTCTGTCAATAACTAATGCTGTCCTTCAGAAAAGCATTCCTTTTGTCACATTTAGGAGAGTAAATCATGAATCATTTTTACCGGATTAGTACTTTTTGTAAGCAAAGGGTCTCCTCTTCGCTCTTACAAAGATTTGTCAGAGTAAGAGTAATTGTGTTTGATGCTTGTCTGTTCAGGTATTAGATCTCCTTTAGGACCTGGGCAGGCAGCTGAAGCACTTAGTCATAGTATGAGACTTTCAGCCAAGAGAAAAGTACAGAAAACATGGAACTGAGCACCTGCAGTTTCATTCCGCTCCTGATGGGTTCCTGAACTATTAGATGACCTTGTATAAGTGAACTTGCTTTTCAGGTTTCTATTTCCCCTTTTATATTTTGTTCCTTCTGTCTTTCAATGCTGGGCATTCCTTTCACAGCTGAGCTCCAGTTTTTGTTGACGTTTACTTGTATTACTGAGTTTCTTTAAAGATTTCACAGATAGTATTACATTAACTACATCAGTATGCCCACAGCTATTGGATGTTTCTGCTACAATTTTCCTAACTTTTTCATTTAGATACGAATTTAGCATATGGACTGATGCATTCACACTTTTTATCACAATTATTTTTCAGGAGAGTGGTGTTTGGGTGCCAGTGTTTTCCGATGACATCTGCGTTCCTGTGTCATGTGGGACCCCAGAATCTCCAGAGCACGGATTTGTGGTTGGCACCAAATTCAATTATAAAGACGTGGTTCTTTATAAATGTGATCCTGGCTATGAATTACAAGTAAGCAAGCTCAATCTCTAGCACTCTAGAGCGTTAGTTGTCCGTTCTTCCCTGTTCTTACATAATGACTGTGAGAATGTATTATGCCTGCTCCATATTGATATATTTCCTTAGCTGCTATAGAAGTTCAATATCTGATTTTGTTGTTGTCTATAGAATGCTCATGGTATGTCTGAGGCATTACCTGAATTAATTAACAGTACAACTGAAGCAAATATAAGCATCCTCTTCAAAGGCACGTATTCAGCAAATACCTTTCAGTGTTGTTGTTTTTTATAGCTGAAGTTTATTTCAGTCCTCGAAGTACAGCTTTTTTTCTGTGCATAATGATACATACTTGTGACCATAAATCATGGAAGAGTAAATTTCTCGCATGTGCTCTCTTGAGCTTGCTCTCTGTTCTCAGTTAGATCATCTTCCTTTTTCCAGTCCCATAATATTCCATAATGTTCTATGTCTTCTGCACGCTGCCTTCGAAACTCAAAGCTCCTGATAAATGGCACTGCCCTCAGTTCTGTGATATTGCTAGATGATGTGGAAGTGTTTTGTCTTCTTTGATAAAACAAAGAGGTTGCAGTTTGTTTAATGGCAGCTTTATTCCCTGATGTAGATGTGAACAAAGTCCTTTCCTGTCTCTTGTTTTTACTATGAGCATTGGGCTATTGTTTCTAGCTGAGCTCTGGAGCACTACTGATACCCAGTTATCAGGACTCATGCTAGCCAATTCATAGCAGCCTCATTTTCAAAATCACAATGAGTTCAGAAATGAAAATTCATTGCTGAGGTACAGCATGGCCTTCACCATCCCCAGGTGATGGCAGGATGTGGGACAATCCTGTCCAGATGTATGAGGTAGCAATGACAGGTGCTGTCTCTTAACTCTGTACTTCATGAGTACCAAACAAAATGCAGTATCGTGCTTCCTTCGTGCGGTGGTGACTGATAATAAATACAAACTTCATACACCCAGACAGGATTGCATTCACTTGGTCTCTCAGTATATATAAAAAGAAGAGTTTAGAGAAATCATGGGTAATAATAAATCTAATTTCCAGACAGAAACAGAGACAGAAAGGACAGATATGTAGAATTGCTGTATTTTTGGTGGTAATAAACCAGTGCTTTTGTATAGTAAAAAAGATCAATCTGCGTGCTTTGTAGGCCAGCTTCGCCACCTAGCGTCAGTGTGTTTCCCTCTTGTTAGAGGTCCTGTGTTTTTCTCTCCAGAATGCCTTCCAACAATCATTTCAAACAGCTGCTTTTGTCAATGGGTTTGCGTTGTAATGAAAGTACATTACTTAAGGGACAAATTTAGATGTTCTTCTTCATGTCTTGGAATAAAATACAAGACAAATCTTTAAGTATTAGGCGAACTATAAAATGTGTGTGTAAGAAAGAAATAACATCATTTATAAGTGAGTTTGAAGCATCAATTCTTGGGACATGAAGTCAGTACAGTATGTTTACAAACCATAGGCTTGTGCTGCTGGTGAAAAGAATGCAAGTTAGATTTTCATTAAGTGAGTACTGGAAGGAGAAAATGTGCCATCATGACAATTTCTGGGAATAAGAATGGCAAAACTGACAAAAACAGTGATACTCCAGGGAGAAGGACAAGGAAACTGACTGACCCACTAGCATTTGGTTTGTAAACAGTACCCTGCAGTTTGCAGGAAGGAGTTCTAGCCTAAACTCTCCTCATCAGCTTGGGCTACAGGCATTTAACTCTGTCTTTATATGGGTATATGTACCCGTTGGGAAGACATGCTGGCCTTGCTGTATACCAGAGCTGTTGGGAGAAAAAAGGATTGCTAAGTGAAGCTGTTCTTTGAGCAATGTCTCTTGTTTCGTAGGGTGATACGGAACGGACCTGCCAAGAAGACAAGCTTTGGAGTGGCACAGTGCCAGCATGCAGAAGTATGTTCCATCTGAGTTTGTCACTTGATGAATTTGGTCGAGGGTGCTTTTAGCCTGAAGACACTTGTGGTCATTTTGCCCAATTTATAACTCATACTGTCTTCATATGTCTAAAAATTGTCAGTAAGTACCACTGATAGCACACTGAGAGACGTGCAGAATTGCTGGTGTGCACAGGTGACTGTGTTAAGGAAATCACTACAGCTTTCCACTGCTGTGCCCCTGTACCTCTAAGAAAGCTGGGCAAACAGGTAGCAAAGGGGTTGTTGTTCAATCCTTCCGTTTACGTATACTTTACTTCAGACATAGGGCTGCATGCTTAGAGGAGCCTTTGACACATTCCTTCTGTTGTTTTAGCTCTTTGCATCTTTAGATAAGTTTACTGGAAATTGTTAATGATATTAAGAGGTTTAAACATTTTCTATTAACTGCGTGGTTAAATAAGATGAGATACAGGGGGGGTCAGAGAAACAGCAGAGTTTCTCTGAAACTACACAAAAAAAGAGTAGCAATGACAACCTGAAGAGCTGTTGTCTTGTATCAGGTTATTGATACAAGAGATTATGGGCATATTACTTTAACAGATTATTGTCCATCTTGGAAGAGTAATATCCGAAATTTAAACAATGCTTCCATTTGAAGTCATGGTTTCTCAGGTTGCTAAGAACCTTTGACCACCACAGTTGCCCAGAGCTGTGGATACTCAACATCCTGAACTGTAGCTCTATGGATGCTCATTTTCAAAGGTACTTCAGCTCTGTGCGATGTCTGATTCCCTCTGCCTGTAGTGCCAAAACAGAAGCTGTCAACAGAAATACTTACATGGAGTTCAGCTGTTGGCTTCAAGGCCTCCTGCCAATAAAGTCACAATGGATTTTGTCTTTGAGCAGTATCTGAGAGCACCAAATATTATTCTGCTGCTGTTCTGCTACTCAGGAGCAAAATATCTGGGAATGCCCATATATACACAGTGGTCTTTCCCTGTTTGTCAGGGTAAAAATCGTGGAGGAGCTAGGAGCAGGACAGGCTGTATGCACTGGGTCTGGAGTATATTTCTTATGTTACAGGAGTATCATGTGGGCCCCCAGAGGAGATAGAAAATGGATCTGTTCAGGGAGAGGAGTTCTTGTTTGGCAGTGAGGTTTTTTACAGCTTTGACCCTGGTTTTGAACTACAGGGACCAAGCCGAAGGATTTGCCACGTTGACTAAAAGTGTAGCCCCTTAGTTCCTTTTATGCAGGAGTAAGCAGCAAGCACAGCGACATGGTGGCAGTTTCCCAGGAGGGTCAGGAAACTAACTGGCATCGTACTTTTGCTGTCTTCCACCTGATCTCCTGCTCCATTTGGGGGTGTAACAGGAGGAGCCAGCAGAAAAACCGGCTGAGAGGTTCTCGCCAGCAGCTCCTCTCCCATCTGAAGGGAGCTCCTCTTGACATGAGAAAATGGAACAACCATAGAGCTGTGCTCAGGTTACTAGAGGAGTGCAGCCTGCTCTATTTCATTTGCTTTGCACTGTGGGTTGCAGGGCCTTGAACATCATGCGCTGAGGTGATTTGTCTCTGTAAAGTCAAGGCTAATACATGTTGGTATATCTGGAGATCAGGACTCTGCTCCTTAGGATCAAATCTTGGTCCTGTGAAGCAGAAGGTGATTAATTGCAGGGGCAGGATTTATGACTTATTTCATACAAGTTATAAATAAAATCCCCAAATTTTGCAATTTCTACCAATAAATTATTTTCCATCTTTTCATGGTGATGTCATAGTCCTACTGCCTGTATTCCTTTCTCTTAGCTTTGACCAATTTGCATGGTCTGTGCCATAAGGACAGGACAGAGGACAAGATCTTCCTTAACTTCTGTCATTTTTCTTGTGGACATCCTGAGACCGTCTTTCACTGTACAGGGAGCAGAGGAGCCTGGAGATGCATCCTCTGGGTTAGTCAGAAGAAATATGCTGGGTCACTGGATCACTGATCACTTACAACACTGTCAGATGCACCAGGGCAGGGTCTTTCTCAGGTGTGTGCAGCCTGAACCCCAGGAGAGAGGGCGAGCAAGGCATTACATAACCTTTCTCATGTAGTACTTCACAGATTCTTTCTTCCCATCTTTCCTTTAATTCAGTCTGTGAGTAGAACTGCAGACAGTGTATGCCAGCCAGACAGAATGGGCTTTGTTGTTTGTATAAAACCAAAATTTTTTCTTCTCTTATAGGAATTACTTGTGGGCTGCATCCCTCAGTAGAAAAAGCAGAGGCCATTTCTACAGGAAGCACATACAGAAGCAACGTAACCTTTGTGTGCAGCGCTGGGTATCATCTTGTTGGACCCCAGAATATCACATGTCTTACCAATGGGAGCTGGAGTAAACCTTTACCATCGTGTGAAGGTAAACATTTGGTGTCGTGGCCTGGCACATTCTGATCTGGGATAAGCAGTACCTCCCCCCACGTGCATGTATATCACATAATCCAGGGAGTAAGCTGCTTTCTGGAAGCAATTCTGTAATGTGTGTTAAAAATTGTGCATGATAAATGAAACGTCTCAAAAGGAACAGTGCCTATTACCAAACCATAAGGAGGTTTAGACATCATCTTCCCCTAGGTCTTCATCTACGGTTTTACAATCTTAGTGAGAGATGACATTGCTTATCATCCGAGAAAATCGAACCATTAACTAAAGGTGATGGACTGTGAGGATATGAAATTTCTCCCAGCAGCCTTCTGAAGTCAGTTGCTACTTTGATATTCTTCCTCTGAATTTCGGGCCCCAAACCCAGCAACAGGATTGTCTCAAGGACAATATCAGCAGCTCTGCCTTTATCTCCACTCTCCTCACTTGAATAAATTCTGTGAGTGAATGATGTACCATTTTGCACTTTAGTGCTTTCAGATGCTCCCTCGGTAGGTCCTGTAGCTTATGCCAAGCAGAGTAAGTATCGAGCAAGAACTGTCTGTGTCATACAGAGTGTCATACAGAGTTGGTGGAAGCAAGACTGTCAACATAAAAATGGAACAAAAACTTAAGGTCACAAACATGAACAGATAGCCAGTGTTGTTGGATGACTCTGTTCAACGTATAAAGTGTGTAGAAGCATAGTAAATTCCAGTATCATTAAGTATGAGTGTTCTCCTTTCCTGGCCTTTTAGCTATGAAAAGGCAAAGTCTGGGCTTCACGCTATTCCTTTCCTTTCAGAAGTACATTTGTCCATTTTTTGCTCATCTCACTTCCTTGGGCTGTCTGCCTGCTGGCTTCAGAAACACAGAAGAGAATCTTGAGGGGAGCAATTAGAAATTTAAGTGTCAGCACCTTCCATCAAACCCATCCTGCATCTCATCTGGTATTTCTTGTCTGTCAAAAAAAGGAGGTTGCAAAGGGCTGCAAGTTTCTGAGGTCTCTCTTAGCAGTGAGAAGGAACCATCTCCATGTTCTGCCCCACATACCCCAGTACGAGGCCATAAATGTGTCCTTCCCTCTCTCTGCCAAATGTTGCTGACCTGATAAATGTGTGGCTGTGGCTTTTCTCTATCACTGGGAGGAGCTCCTTCCCTGACTTGACTGCAGTGCCTTACTGGGGCTACTGAACTGTCCCTCAATGCTCTTCATGGTTTATTAGTCTGTGGCTGCTACTTTAAACATACTGTGCGAGTAACTCAGGAACTGTTGGAAGTCCAGGTCTGATATCAAGCTGAGTTAATGAGAGCTCTTCCTTTGCAGAGACCAGATGCAAAGTTCCACTTTCCTTGCTGAATGGGAAGGCGATTTATGAAAACAATACAGTTGGCAGTACTATAGCATATTTCTGCGAGAGAGGATACAGCTTGGAAAGAGAACCTGCAGCAGAGTGCACAAGGGATGGAAGATGGAGCAATCCCTTGCCTCTCTGTAAACGTGTGTGTTTGCTTTGTAATGAAAAAGAGGTCTCAACTTTTAAGCGTTAAAGGCTAGGTTGCTCTTCATTTAAGCTGACAGTAATTGAGAGCAACTTCTGCAGATATTTGTGGAGATGCACTGTAATTTTCTTCTGGAGTGGCCATGAGCAGAATTTGTCACTCATAGTTTAAAAAATTGGTTTGACCTGCGTTAGGAGATACATTGGAGTGCATCCTGTTTTTACAAAGGAACAAAGGAAGCAGTTGCTGAGAGATGTTAAAGCATTATCTTGTCTGAATGTATTTTTCTGACAGTAAAATAATAAGCTGTGTTCTGCATAACTCCCTTTAGTTGGAAAGCTGACATTAAATGGAGTCAATTGGATTCAGCCATTTGATATATGAGGAGCAGGTGAGAGAAAGGCATTTGTTCAGCCTTTGGAAGAGAAGGCAAGGACTGACCTTATCGTTGTCTGCAAATGACTACTGGCAGGGTGTAAATAAAAAAGAAACAGACTCCTTTCAGAGGGGCACAGTGGTAGGGTGTGAGGGACTGGACCCAAGCTGCAACAAAGGAAGGTCCAATTAAGTGTTTGAGGAAACTTTCCACTATGATAGCAGTTGAATTCTGGAACAGGGTTGCTGGAGAGGATGAGAAATGTCCATCCTCAGACATACTCACATGTCAGCTGTACAAGTCCTAGAGCAGCCCGACTTAGATGGTCCTGCTTTGAAAAGAAGGTTGGACTAAAGGTCTATATAAATTATCCTGTGATTCTATGAAACAGCACCTTATACACGTGTATACCGTGCATGCATAGCCACAATAGCCATCATTGTTGCTGTATCTGTTTGTAACTACTTCTAAGATCTACTCTTGTCTCAAGGTAGTAATTGAGACATTTTAGCTTTTCTACAACAAAGGACTCAGAGGATTTTAGTTAGAGGAATGTGGTATTAATCTGTGCTGCAGGTAAGGTCCAGCCTTTTCCACATTCATGGTGAGAGCAGTAAACCATGCAAAAATACCTCAGCAAGCTTGCAGGCAGTAATAAATAAGGTTATCAGAGAAATTCAAAATTCTAATGCCTCTACGCAAACACCTGGATTTTACGCTGTTTTCTATTGATCCAGGCCCTCAGAACAAGGAATGGAATAAGTTTGACTCCTTTTAAAAGTGGAGTAGGTCTCACTTTTTTATATAAAGGCTATGGTAACCAGGAAGGACAGGAGAGAATGGTGTGATTGTAACATATGATACTCCCCACTTAAGTCCTTAGTATATCTTCCACTGACTTCAATAGAGTACATAGCAAGTCATGTGACAGCAGAGAATCAAATCTTTTAACATTATTTTATAACCCAAATCTCATAACTTTTCATCAAATTACAAATAGGACTTGTGAGTAGCATCCATTTCTATTGCTCTTCATATGATCTGATTTTGAAATTTGCAGAAATAAAGTTCTCTCTTTCTTCCTTCCTTTCCTCTCTTTTTCCTTTCTCTTCCCTCGCACCTTTTCTTTGAACAGCAAACCCTTGTCCTGTGCCTTTCATAATCCCAGAGAACGCCCTTCTCTCCGAGGTGGATTTTTATGTTGGGCAGAATGTCTCCATCAGGTGCAGGGAAGGCTACCAGCTGAAAGGGCAGGCTGTGATCACCTGCAATGCTGATGAGACTTGGACTCCAACAACGGCTAAGTGTGAAAGTAAGTACAGGTGTTGGGGTTCTGCAAGGACACGGTCTGCCTCTGTAGGGCTGGTGGCACGTCTGTGTCACACAGGAGGGTAACAGCACAGACATATTGGCAGAGCTCTCTAGCTGCCTGGCAGAGAAGGACCTGGGAGTGATGGTGGACAGTGGGCTGAATATGAGAGAGCAGTGTGCTCAGGTGGCCAAGAAGGCCAACGGCATCCTGGCTTGTATCAGAAGCAGTGTGGCCAGCAGGGCTAGGGAGGTGATCGTCCCCCTGTACTCGGCTCTGGTGAGGCCACACCTTGAGTACTGTGTTCAGTTTTGGGCCCCTCGCTACAAGAAGGACATGGAGGTGCTTGAGCGGGTCCAGAGAAGGGCGACGAAGCTGGTGAGGGGCCTGGAGAACAAGTCCTACGAGGAGCGGCTGAGGGAGCTGGGCTTGTTCAGCCTGGAGAAGAGGAGGCTCAGGGGTGACCTTATCGCTCTCTACAGGTACCTTAAAGGAGGCTGTAGTGAGGTGGGGGTTGGCCTGTTCTCCCACGTGCCTGGTGACAGGATGAGGGGGAATGGGCTTAAGTTGCGCCAGGGGAGTTTTAGGTTGGATGTTAGGAAGAACTTCTTTACTGAAAGGGTTGTGAGGCATTGGAATGGGCTGCCCAGGAAAGTGGTGGAGTCACCATCCCTGGAGGTCTTTAAAAGATGTTGAGCTTAGGGATATGGTTTAGTGGAGGGCTTGTCAGCATTGGGTCAGAGGTTGGACTCAATGATCTTGACATCTCTTCCAACCTAGATGATTCTGTGATTCTTTGATAAAGAACAGAGTTTTTATCTACAATTGTCCTATGGAGAACTGGGTTGCTTCTAGAGACCCTGGCTCATAAAAGCTGTATAAAAGAGCTATATCTTCTTTCTAAGAGAGTTATTTCAGGAAGAAGATCCAGAATATGTCTACAAATTGATGCCCTAGATGCACTCATGCTACTGGCCTTTAGGTTCTGCTGTAATTTCCTTTTCAATTTACCTTTTGCAAGCAATGCAGCTGGGCTTGATTATTGCATACCCTGAATGATTCCAGTGAGATTATGTTGAGACAAGGGCTATAGTGAGAGGTGTTCTTTTATTGTATTCATTGACACTGATACAAGGCGTGAAGTCCTTTTTCAGGCTTTTTGGCTTCTTAGAAGCAGTATTGATTAGTTGCATCACCTCCCTCTGCAAACCCAGTCTCATGTATTTCCTAGGACCATCTGAAAGTTTCTGCGCTGTCTGGTAGATATAGTCATTGTTGCATTACTTAAAATTTCTGTTGCTGGTCTTCTCCATGCTTTGGTCTTCTCCATGCTTGCTGGTACACACGTGGGAGTACATACAGTTTCACCCTGTGGGTACCTGCACTGTGGAGAAGCCCTGCATTTTCATCAGAGGTGTCTTAGCACCTTCTGAGTCCTGTGGGCAAAGCACAGAGTTGGAAACCACGTCATGCAGGCATTGTAGCTCACCAGCCTCTGGTGATTTCTTTTGTTTAGAGATATCTTGCGGGCCCCCAGCTCACATAGAGAATGCTCTCATCCATGGTAGCTTCTATCAGTATGGAGACGTGATCACCTATTCCTGCTACAGTGGCTACATGCTGGAGGGGCCCCTGCGAAGCATTTGCCTAGAAAATGGAACATGGACAACACCACCTACCTGCAAAGGTAAGTAGTTTTTTGAACAGAAGTATTTCTTAACTAGCCATAAGCATGGAGGTGTCATCCTAGCTGCAGCAGAAACAAAAGCCAAATTCTTGCTGGTTTCAATGCAGCTGTGATTTCACCTGCATTTTAAGTGCAGGTTGTCACTTTTTATTTCCAGGTGAAAAAGAGGACTTCCTCAATTTTTCTCTCTAGTCCTTGCTAACCCTATGGTTTCTCTTCCTACAGTGTTGTATCCCACACTTTAGATTCTCTTTGCCACATTTTTTGTAAGAAGGATACAGATACAGAACTAACTAGTCATCTTGTTGATATGCTAGGGTATTTCAAATAAAGCACTCCTGGTCATTTTTTCAAGCACTGCATAAAAGACAAGTAGGAGATCAAATGGGTGCCTTACCTTTCCATCCTTGACTTCTATAAATTACAGAATTAACTCTTTCACACTGAAGATTCATATAAAGTATCAATTTTAAGCAGAAAATGGGGAAACCAACACAGAACATAGACAAACTATGCAGTAAAAAACAGATATAAGAATATTCGAGCACTAACTGAAAACAAAGGGTAAGGCATAGCAAAAGTGTCCAAAGGTCACACAGCTGTCATGGAGGAGACCTTGACATCTGCCATTTCCTCACCAGAAACTTGACTAGCCCTCCTGCTGCCGGCTCACTATGTAGCTGTGTGGGTTAGTTGTAGCCTGAAGTCTTACCTCAGATAGTGTTACAGCCATTACAATATGAACTGAGCCTTAGGTGTTCTGTGCAGAAACATGAACATTAGAAGTCACATTCCCATAGCTCGAGAATTCCTGCAGAAGAGAAGAGGTGCCAGAACATTGATCTGGGAACATCAGAGTCGTAATTGAAGTTGTCAGGTCTGCCTCTGCTCTTGCAAGTGTCTCAGCATCACATGTCTAAAATTGAAGCAGAAATACTTCCTTCCTCCTTCGCCATCTTTCTGTTTGGATCAGAAACCCCTTGGTGCTGGAGGTTTCTATACAGTGCTTAGCCTGAGTAACCAGGGTCCCTTTGGTACTGTTTTTTTGTTGTTGAATTCTGCCACCAAAACATGAATGTCAAGACCCAGATAATTTGAGTTGCCCTCCTGTGTGAAAGCAGGCACTCTTTTAAAGTGCCAAATGCAATAGCTAAAATTTCCTTGCCTAAAAAATCACAGATCGGCAGGTTGTTTTGAGAAGGCACATTGCCAGTGAAGTGGAATTGTAACTCCTGAGCATTACAGGAATAGAGAAGCTGCTTCTGAAAACCATCCTCTTCCTAGTAATGTGCTCATGGTTTGGCATTGCCCCAAAGAGTAGGCTGTTGAGCAGCCAAGTAGAGGAGATTTATGGTAAAAGCACCTGAGTTATGTCAGATGCCTGGAGTTATCCAAAAGGCCTTTTGGAAACTAACCCTCACCAACAATCAAGTCCTTTCTGAAAAGCTTACCAAGTACTTTACTATTTCTTTCTAAACTGTGGTGGCTACAGAAATCAAGGGATCTCTGCACAATAGCTACTCCACCTAAGCTAGGTATTTATTAGCAATTTATCTTTTTTATGTTATCTCCAGACTATAACACTGTGCATTCTTCATCTGCCTCCTTAATATCATCAGTTTTAGTTTTTACTCTTATTTACTAGTTTTTAGTTACACAGAATTTAGTTACCTTATGCCAAGGGCTGTAGTCTTCTGCTAAAAGAGGTTCTTGACATTGTTGGCTAACAAACCGAAAGGGATGATATGCAAAAAAACTGTCAAGCATCCTGTTTCCAATACCACTGAATTCATGGGACAATTCAAAGGAATGAGTGTTGGGATTAATTATTTTGAAATGCAAAGTGATGAGGTGGACAGATGATCAGGGTAGTGCAAGTAAACGAAGTGGAAAAACCTGCCTTGTGGTATATTAAGGGAGAAAAATAACAATTCCCCCCTCCCCCCTTTCACCTAAAAGGGAAACTAAAAAGGACCAAAGATGCTTCTGAGGGGACCGATGTGTTTTCATGACACATTTCAAAATAATCTTTCAGAACTGCTTTATAATTCATTTGGGGGATTTGCCTAACAAAAGGGCCTACAGGACCCAAGCCTTTGTGGCGTACATCAGAAGCAACATGAAAGCACTCTTTGCAATGATTCATCCTGCATTTCTTCTCTTTGGCTCTGTGAGCTGATTATTAGTATGTCCTAAGCCTGCTTGAAACATACTGGCCCGGTTGAACAGGTTAGTTAACGTAAATATTGTAATTAAAAAGCAGACTCTGTTGGCTTCTGTGGGAGAGCTGTAACCACAGCAGCACTTGGCTATTGCAGGCCAGATTCTGATCTGAGTTTCAGGGGTGAGAAGTATTAGGCTGGATCTGACAAATGTAAACACCTGTGGGACTCATCAGCCTTCACAGATTCACACAGCTTGTCGAACTAACTCCTCTCTCTCCTCTCTGAAATGCTCTAAAATCTGTGTCAGGAATTTGCTTGGAGAGATCTTCTGGCATGGTGCAGCTAACCAAAAGGTTGGTACCCAGCTAGCAGACAAGCATTCTGAGGGGCAGCAGAGGCATCAGGAAACTGTTCACAGAAAAGCTTTTTGGCAGAACAGAAATCTTTTTTTTTTTTTTTTTTTTTTACCTCTTCTTACCCAAATTTGTCCTGCAGCAGTGTAATGCTTGGAAATAACTATCAGCATGGATTTATAAAGGGTGGAATCTCAACGATTAAGATTGATACTGTGAATGTGAGATGTGCTACCAGAAGCTGCAGTTAATGATTGCCGTTTTTTCTCCAGTAGATCAGGATTGCACTTCTCCTGCTTGCTTTCACAGAAGCAGAAAAAGAGAATGAGATCCAAGCTTAGCTTCTTGCTCCAAGCTTTTCTCTACTTTTGTCTGCTGAGTGAATAATAATTCCTACAGCTACAGACACATAGAGCCTCTCCCTGTGTAAACTGGTGTATAACAAGAGCACAGCTAGGGATGGTACTTACTAATTCAGAGTTTCACAATGAGGGGTCCTTGGCAGAAATCCAATAGAAGCATACCTCTGACTGAGATCCTGAATCCAAAGCAACTTCTGTAACTCATGAAATGTCTACATCTTCTCCATCAACAGTGTGAGAGAGAATAAATTCCAGAAACCATGTAGGGGGCGGCCTTGAATTTAACTTGGCTTTTAATTTATATACCAGCCCTTTACTTACCATCCCATTATACTTTCATGGAATATCTTTTCAGTGTTCTGGATCACAGACACCTTCAAAACTTCAAATGCTTTTTGATTCAACTTTCATAATTTTTCATTGCACGGGAGAAATCTGTTTGACGCACTATTCCACTTCAGTCAACACCTAGAGACAAGCTGTCTGTATATTCTTAGATATCTTTACAACAAAGATCATTCCAAGTACCTCTGAAAATACTGCAACTTCTGTGAACCTGTCAGGTCATAAGGTCTCTTCCCAATCTCATTATCAGATGACATTTGATGGGAAAGTTCTTAAGTTTTTAAGAAAGCTAAAGCTTCAGCTAAGGCTTTCAATGGAGTCCAAGCTGTAACTTGCAGCTTGGCATGGTTTAGTTGCAAGAGTGACTCAAGCTCTGCTCTGTCAGTGCAAGATTTGCATTCTTTCCAGTGTGGAAGTCAGGTCTGAACCAGTGTGCTACACCACTGCTTGTAGTTAATACTAACATTGAAAAAGATCTGAAATACTTTCAAAGCCTAAACACATTATTTTGCTCAGCTAGTAACTAATTAAAGATAGGATGCAATTAACAGCTCAGATTGAGTTTCCTGAGGTTACTCTGTGTTCATAACTACCACTAATTAGAAGTTTGTCTGATTACTTATTTGTTCTGTAGTACCATCTAGAAGCCACATTTTTTGATCTTATGTATATGGCATGTACATCAACATGAGAGGGATTGTACTTGCTCCAATGATCTTTAATATGTTTGTACTTAGCTTGCCACCCAGTTTTTTAAAGTAGTCCTGGTTTTCCTGGAAATACTAGCCAAGACACAGCGCAATGTTGTACAAAAGATGATGATGGAGTCCAAAGCCTGTTGAGTTCAGGCAACTTACTGGGGTGGTGTGTTAGAGCCCGCTTCAAATTCATCACTTGTGTGATCAAGTATTTATTAGCAGGTATGTGAGCCATGGAGCAGCAGTCAGCATGAATGCTGAATGAGGCTTGTAATCATGCTTTTGATTCCACAGGTAAACACTTTGCTGTGCCACTGTTGCACCCAGTGTAGGGCACTCCTCATTACTCTGGATGATACTGCAATAAAAATTCCATGTGCAACCACAGTGTTTTATCTCACTTTTGACAAACCCTGTGTTATGCCAGACAGCATTATCTTGGTGCTTCATACCAAGGTTAGAAGAAAGCTTGATTTTATCAAGAGGAGGAAAAAAGTGGGTAATAGTTTTTGTGGGGGGAGAAAAAACAAGTAGAGCACAGTGTTAGCCTTGAAGCGTTGTCCAGATAATTTACCAGACCATCCTAAAAACATTATTTTTCATTCTTGTCATTGTTCAAGGACATTTTTAGGTTGTTTTAATGGTAAATAAAGAGGAAAGTATTATGTATTGTATGCTTCCCTCCGTACTCTTGCTCACCGTACCTAGTCACATGCACACAGCTAGGAAACGATGTTGCCCTTGAAATCAAAAATAAGTTAAACTTCAGAACTTTACTGTGTTTGTTTGTCCTACGTGAAACCTTACAACGGCAAAAATCTGTCTAAGATTCTGAATTATTGATTTTCTAATTCACCTTCTTGAGGTGGTCATGAAATCGTTCTGTTTTCAGCTGTCTGTCGGTTCCCGTGTCAGAATGGTGGGGTCTGTGAGCGACCAAATGCCTGCTCGTGTCCGGATGGCTGGATGGGTCGTCTCTGTGAAGAGCGTATGTATCATCCATTAAGCGTAATTTTTAAGGATGTTGTAGGTAGGACAAATGAATTTACTGCCAAGTGGGAAAATTACAGGCCTAAGAGCCAAAAACATAAAAATCATAACTGTGTTCTGCTTGACAAATTAGACTAGAAATGACTAAGCAATTGCTTGTTTCTAGACAAATGACTGTCCTCTAACACCTATAAAAAGATAATACAGCTGTGATAATAATAGCTGCTCAGATAATACGGCTGGGGCACCTTTTCCATCCTGTCCTTCCTGACCTGTGTTCCACTGCCCCACAAATGCTGGGCCGGCTTTTCCTGGCCTGGGCCATTGCGTAACTGGAGAACTGGATCTGTTCTGGTTGGGAACAGCCAAATCTGACCTCTGGGCATGTCAGAAATTCTATGGGCAGCGTTGGAGATGCCAGATTTTGCCATATTTCCCATTTCCTTGGCAGTGCTCTTTACAGAAAGGATTGGTGCTGTCCGCCGCCAAGCGTGCGGACTCGGCCCTGTATGTTGGGCATTTTCAGCAGGAGGGGGGTTGAGCCCTGTGCCTGGCAGCATCGTGTTGGCAATGCCACAACTTTATTTCCTTACCTTAATGTTAGCAACAATACCTACTGCATTCTTCAGAACCAGAAGACATGCCCCTAGACGTTTTGATCTGTCATCCCAGTTCTGACCCTGTTTTCCTATACGGGGAAAATGAACAGACAGCTGACTGGTTAGATTACAGTTCAGGCAGACACAGGCAATAGCCCCCTTTTTTTTTTTTCTTTACTTTGACATAGGTAGCGAGGAGGAGAGGCTTCCCACAATTGGTTAATGCCACCTTGATTCTGCATTATTGCTTGTCAAGCAAGGTACAGCAGTGAACAGAAAAGTTAGGTTTAGTCTTTGGTGCTGACGGCCTGTTTTGCAAATCAGAGGGCTTTTTGAGTGCTAGCACTGAGCACTGATCTGTCAGGGCCAGGCCCCAGGTGAGGCCACAGGATTTGGAAAGAATCCGGTCGCTTCCTACTTCACGGTACATTTCACAGGTAATAAGAGAGGTACGTCTTCCTGAGAAGGGCCTGACTACCTTGAAAAATGTGCAGAGCACTACTCATTTAGTGATACAGACAAGAGTAAATCTTGGTGATATAGATTAGTCCCGTGAACTCCCAGAATTTCATTATTCCTTTCTTACCCAAGCTGACTGTACCTGCTCAGCTTGATCTCTGCTATGCAGCAGAAGAGGAATAAACTGTGTCCATCAGTCCTCTGCAGCCCCCATCAATCCTCCCAGAATAAAACTCTCCTGCAAGTGCCTCACATGGGTCCACATTTGAGGCCCAGCTCAACTCTTGCTCCTGTGAGAGCATGTTCACACAGGTACTCCATTCAGTTAGGGTAGTAGAGATGGTAATTTTATGAAGGTCCTTAAATCACAGAAATCATTGAATTGCATGTGTTGGAAGGGACCTCAAAGATTACCCAGTTCCAACCCCCCTAACATAGGCAGGGATGCCACCCACTAGATCAGGTTGCCCAAAGCCCCATCCAGCCTGGCCTTGAGCACCTCCAGGGATGGGGCATCCACAGCTTCTCTGGGCAGCCTGGGCCAGTGCCTCACCGCCCTCTGAGGGAAGAATTTCCTCGTAACCTCTCATCTAAATCTCCCCTCTTTTAGTTTAAAACCATTTTCCCTCGTCCTGTCATTATCTGATTGAGCAAAGAGTTGCTCCCCATCTTTTTTATGAGTCCCCTTCAAGTACTGAAAGTTGCTTAAATCCTTTATGTACATAAACCTTTATGTACAAAAGTAGATAAATCACAAACAGTTTGCATATTGCAACATCTTGTAGATCTCCTCATTGGCACAGCATGGGTTGGTTGGTCATGGGCCATCAACTACTTGGTATAACGCAGCAGTTCTCTGGTGCCTTTGTTCCCCAAAGCTTGCAGCCACAGTCAGCCCGTTGCACCTGAAATGCCTTGTCCTGCTGGAGACTGGGAGGCTTGTGGTGTCACCTGTCCCAGCATGTTTTCCCTGGCCCAGACCAGGGCTTTCCTACGAGCAGCATGTAGTTCCCTCGTTTTGGATGTTACACTGTGGGACCTTAGGTTCTTTTCTTACACACCCTCCTCTTCACTTGCCAGAGGTTATTATTCTTACTGGTTCTCTTCCCTTCTCCTTAGCAATATGCATTCTGCCATGTCTCAACGGAGGTCGCTGTGTGGCTCCTTACCAGTGTGACTGCCCTGCTGGATGGACTGGAGCACGATGCCATACGGGTAAAACGCCTCTTACCTACATTTTTCTCTGCACTTTTTGTGACTCCTCTGTCAATGTGTAGCACAGTTTACTAAGGACTCTGTAGCAACTACCAGGCTTCTCTCAGGAAAACCCAGCCCTACAATAATATTCCCTGAGCGTTGCTGTCCTCAGCTGCAAACTATTTTCAGAGTAGTCCATGATGCATCTTAACAATCCTCAGAGAAATTTAGTTCCAGAAAGGACAAACAGCATTCAGAAGAGGGCTGTCTGCAAAAAGCAGTACAGTGGAGAGAATATTGTATATGAGCTTCTCAAAAGAGCCTGTACATTGTTTTATGTACTCACTCATCATTGTACAGATTTCACCACTGGACTCAGAAGCAAGTTGCAAGTTTTGCTGAGGCTTCTCAACACATAGCTGTATGGTGTGGGGGCAGGTGAAGCTGATTTGCAATGAGGGGTAACATTTTGAACCAAGGTTTGGCATACTTGCCTCCACAACAACTCTGAATAAAAGGCAGCTTTCTAAAGGCTTATCCCTATGGAAGTAACCAACAAAACTCATAGTGACAGAGTGATCACTGAAATGTCTTTCAATCATTACTGAATCTCAATCATTAGTAGATGTTAACTACTTTTTTTATTGTTATTATTATAGAGTTTGCTCACTGTATTTTTGTTGTTCAGGTGCACCTTAACTGAGGCTAACAGGGCCTTGACATGAAAGCTGGGCTTTGCTTTCCCGTAGGTCTTTCGAGTGGTTAATTGGGTGAACTCCAGGAAGAATGCATGCTATTGTTAATGAATGTTCATGCTCAAAATTTCAGAGTAACCAATTTAACTCAGAACTGCTGTTTTTTGAAGGGACACTAGCCTAGCACGTAATGCTGTATTTCCTCAAGTATTTCAGAAAGTTTGCAGCTGTAACAACATAAGTACTTGAGGAGAACAGATAGCTTTTTTAGTTCTGGGCCAGCAATTCAAATCTGTTCAGGCTGACTTGCTTTTCAGTAGCTCAGGAAAAAAATCTAGTGGACAACTCCGTCTGTGCCAAAATCCATTCAACAAAGTACACAAGCACCATTTATGAAGTTACTACACCAACTCTCGTTTCACTTCCTGGTTGCGACACTGTACCATAACAGAGCAAAGTGAAATGGGAAATATTTGGTTTACCTGCTGCTCTCACGGGAATAATTAGATACATGAGGTGAGAGGTGAAGATGTTTCATTCATATTCTTCATTCCAGAATCTGAAGTCATTTTCAATATGAGAAACCCGGCACACTTAATTGCACAGGGATGGTCCCTCTTTATAACCTCCTGTCATTGTTTGCTTGTGTTTTGGCCCAGAGGAAACGAGTAGAGTATTTCCATCTCCTTTACACATTCCTGGGATTACTCATTTCCATTTCCTGTAATTCTATTCTAATCAGTGTTTCCGGTGATGCATATTACTGGCAGAAGTACCACCCAAAGTTTGTCTTCCCTGGTGTCTTTAAGTCTATCCTCTTAATATGGTGTTATCTGCTTAAAAGACTTCATGCTTTTCAGCAACCTGGTGTTAGAAATGTTTGTGTAGGAAGGAGCTCATTAAGAGAGTCTCTGAATCTGTTGTGTAAATTGTGTGGTGCTTTTATCTCCTCGTCTCAAAACTGATAGGAAGACTCAAAGCTTTCACTTTCTCTGTTTGGCTGCCTGATACCTTGGGTTTGGCTGTCACACAGGAGCAGATGCAGCAGTTTCCCAGCTGACCCAGCGCTGTCATATGAGGAAGGCTAGCACTTGCTCTCCAGTTCAAATGCCCCGTACCACCTAGTCACACATCTTAGGGATGTGCAGTGCCTGTCAGGAACTTGCTGTCACACTCTGCTTACTTTCCCTGTCTCCATAGAGGTGTCACTGTGTGAACTCTTACTCCTTGCCTGCTGTTGATGTGTAAATGGCTTTTTGACCTTCAGCTCCCTGTTTGTTCTACCTCTTTCTGGACTTTTTACCACATCTGGTTTCTGCTTCTCCTGGCTGCTGTTCAGCCACCACATTCCTGTCAAATAAACATCTACATTTTCTTCCTAGAAATGAGGCCTATTATTCTGTTGATTTTATTACTTTTCTCTTCTAATCCCTCCTCCTGCTCCCACTTGCATTCCTTTTCTGCCTCAATCTGGGGCAAAAAGAACAGAATTTTTAAAGGCAAGATAAAAACGTGTACTGGCTTTTCCATGCAGCTCATACAGTGCAACAGACAGCAGAAGCAGCAGAGAGGTTTGAATCACATTCAGCAGAAGTGAGCCTCTAACACTGCCCTTCCCAGAGTAAACCATCTTTTACAAGAAACCCAAAGCTGACATTTGCTGCTGTAGCTTTGAGACCAGCCTGTTTGTAACAAAACAATGCAGGCTGGATTTCCAGCGTGCCATTCCTTAACAGCCTGGAGTTGGTGTTCTCATTAACACAGTCTGTGTGTGCATTTGTACGCAGCTGTTTGCCAGTCGCCTTGTTTAAACGGTGGGAAGTGCATACGGCCAAATCGATGTTATTGCCCCTCATCATGGACTGGACATGATTGCTCTAGGTAAGTGTTGCTGAGCGCTCTCCCATGGCTATGCTGTTTGGCTCTTACTGAGCAGTAATTTTGAAGAATTGCAATTAATTTTGCAGCAGAGCATCTCTAGATCCTGTAAATCAGTGGTAACTGGACAACTTTCTCTTTATGGGCAGTCTGGAAAGACCTTAGAGACTGCTTTGCCAAGTGGTTGCCAAACATACAGAAATCACAGGCAATGGTGCATTTATGTGTGAGCAAGCAGGCAAACCTGCAAGTTTTAGCCTTATTGTAATGCTGTAAATGGAGGTGTTTGCTGTGATGTAATACAGGATGTTCTTCAGGAAAGTCGGGTTGCCTGCTCTCTGCAAGCATTCAGTCTGAACTCTGTATGCCTCAGCTTGAAGGCTAGGGTCATGCAACCAGCGTTACAAATGATAATTCTTCTTATGCTCAGTGTTGGGTGGTATCATTGTGTGGGGTAAAACGCAGTGCCTCTGAGTCAAGTCCCAGCTCAGATTGCCTGACAGTGCCATCCCTGTGCCAGGAGCAGCAAGGACTGGGCATAGATCTTGTTCACGTATGCTGCCTTTTGCAGAATTTTACCCATGCTTGTGCTTTGGTTTGCTGATTCATGTCTAACAGGGCCAGCAGCGGAGGTCTTCAAACCAGGAGTTGCCATCACAATGCGAGGCAGCATTTAAAAGTCTTAATTGCAGCTTTGCTTTTTAAAGATGATTTGTGAAGTTGGGGCATTTGGCTTCCAGGGGAGTCTGAGCAGGACCTAGCTTACTTTTGGGAAGCTGCTTTGTTCCACACTGCCATTAGGAGCCATTTACAGCCCTGGAGACGGAAGGCAGGAGGAATTGCAAGGGTGTTGTTGTGGTCAGGAATCAGATATAATAACACAACATGCAGCACAAGGTCTCTGCTCCCCACGTGGAAGATTATTGAGGGCCATGAAACACAAACTGGCAAAAATATCTGTACCTCAACTCCTCTCCAGCCGTGCCTGCCTGTCTCACTGATTTACCATTCATCTTAAGGCTCTGGATGAGCTACCTGCTTCAGCAATTGTGTTGTCCAAAATGAATAGTTTTCATTTGTGCTTATATATATATATAAGCGAAGCAGCTTAAATTTACTGCCAACAAGCAGTATTTGGCTGTAGGCTGAAAGTTACAGATCCAAAGTCTGATAATATTTCCATTTAGTATATGAGGCAGGTGAGCCCAAATTCACTGGATTCATCTGCCAAAAATTCTAGAGTTTATCACTGAGAATAACTTTCTGAGAGTTTCAGGCTGTTACCAAACTGGACTCCTCTTGTTATTATTTTTTTTCTCTGTGTGTGTGTGTGTTGTTTGGTTGGTTTTGGTTTGGTTTGGTTTTTTTTGTTGTTGTTGTCTGATTGTTTTTTTGTGGTGTGGTTGGTTGTTGGGTTTTCTTTGGTTTGGTTTTTGTTGTTTGTTTTTTTTGTGCAGGTCCACAGCTACCAGCAGCATTGTGAAACCCAAGAGAAGGTGGACCATTGGCCCTGTAGGCTTGTGGTCCAATAGCTCACCCCTTCAAGGGTTGTTTGAGAGGAGACTTCCCACACAGAACCGGAGGGGCTGAGGGAAGATGGCAGAAACAGGCAGTCGGATCTGTTCTGTGTTTTGTTAAACATTGGCCTCGCTCCCGGTGGCTCTTTACAGGGTAGGACACTGTGCTGAGGACTCAGAAACTATACAGGCAGAACAGGAGTAGGTGCCACGATAGCAAAGATTCACTGTTGCTGGTTAACTAGGTGTGATTTACAAGGGGAAGTTGAAAGGGCCAAAAGCTTTTATCAGCATCCAGGAGTAGACGAGCTCCAAACCAGTCCATGATGAGTCACGGTTTACATTAGACATCATCTCCTTCCCTTTCCTATGTAGTGCCTTGAGCTACGGCCCTCTAATCCCTGGTGCAGTTTCAGACACCTTCACCACATGCCTCGCTGTTGATCTTCCTCTGCATGCTCACCGCAGCACTGACATTGTTTTGTTTGTTTTGTTTTGACACAGGAAACGGAAGGCTGGATTCTATCCCTTTTAACAGCAGAGCAGCAGTTTTACACTCAGAAACCTTTCTTCAACCTAGGTACCAGGGCTTGGAATCTAATGCAGTGTAAATCACATCCATCGCTTCCCTTCCCCCCAGCTCCCTTGTTTTGTATTTTTTTTTTTTGTGATATATTTTTTCTATACACTCCATTTTAAAAGAAATCCTCTGTATTTTCCATTTACAAAAGTATTATCAAATATATGCTGCTACACATACACCGTACACACATACACACATACCAAGGCAAAGATTCCTCCTGTCCGCTGAGGAAGGAGTTGTGTATGGCGAATGGTCCCTCCCATTTCTTACACACAGTAAGCTAATTAAAACGTACTATACTGCCAACCATGATTAAACAGAATAATGTGGCAATCGTCTGCTTATCACCTGCCAAGGCACATTGAAGTCCAGCAATCCAATAGTAAGGAGTAGTTACGTAAGGCTAACCAGGCAGCTAAACGTCACGTCAGGCCTGTTTCTGAACTCAACGCTGATGTAAATTAGAGGTACATCTGATAAAGCCCGTATTGTAAGCAGAGTTTCTGGTAGGCATAAGAACATGCTGTAATGTTCGTTATGTGACGCTAATGTCCTTGGAAAGAGACTTAATGGAAGGCATTGACGTGGATTTTACCTGAGCTTTGTCGGTAAAATAGTCAAAAATGTAAAAGAGATGAGAGAACATCATTTCATCTGGAGAAAGGCAGGCAATGTCTAGGCAACAACAGCCTCTGAGGCTTTTTGATTTACAGGCAGCTCAGGTTTCACTCGAGGGCTGGATAATCCAGGGTGCAGCAGTGGGCAGCAGTCAGACCGCCGAAACCACCGCGTCCCACTTGGAAGGGGACTCAACACCCCCTGCCTGCAACCAGCACCCCTTTCCTGAGAAAACTATGCAGCACATGTCTAGCAGCTGCCTGAAGTTTGGCTAGCCCTGGAGGAGGGAGAGAAGGCACAGTAGTGTTTACAGGAGAAACTTTGCAATGTGCTTACAGAAGGGTGGTACTTGCATCACGCAGAACCCTCAGAGAACTGGAAAAGGCCTCTCTTGAACACACACACACGGGCAGGAATGCCCAGCTAGGGAAAAGAAATACTGAGAGCTCACATGCTGTCAGATTTCTCTTTTGCACACTGCCGATCCCATTGCATGTGAGAGCAGCGCGTACTTGAGCGCCGTCATTAAGTCGTACTCTAATGAACCGCGGTGCCCAGGCTTACCCACGGTTCAGCAGTGTGGTGAAATTGTAAGGTGGAAATCACACACATGTGTTGAGGTCAAATGTTTGCTGATTGTCATCAGATCGCTGCAAGTCTGACCTGTGAAGGAAGATGTTAGAGTGAGAACCTGAGAATCATTTGTCAGAAGCTCAGTTTTTCCCCAGTAATGATAACAAAGCATGATTGGCAGCCAACACCACAAAAGAAGGAGTAAGAATATAAAAGAAAATAAATTTTGTTCTCTGCAGCATTACTGCTTAGTTACCCTCTGGATTATGAGTGTGCACACCCTGCCCCACCCTTTCCCCCTTTATGAATTTACCTTCCTTTTATGAATGCATGAGAGAAATGTGATATGACACAAAAATGAGCTAATAGTTATGGGAGTAGGCCACTAGAAAATACTGACACATAACTGATGGCTGTTACGACCAAACAAGACCAAGACCGAAACAAGTGAACGTGAAAACCCCAGAGGAAACAAGTCAAGCTGTGAGCCAGGAACAGCTTGCAGCCAGCTGGAAGAAAAGCAAATAGGTAAGGAAAAGGAGTTGTTAAGGGGATGAGCCAAATTTTTCTGCAGGTTCCTTCCCGGTGGGAGCTGCAGCCAGCTGAAGAGTCGTTCCAGCTCCTGCAAGCTTCTTTTTTCTCATGGATAACACGTAGCCACAATCTTCTGGCTCCCAGCTCGACAGCCATCAGCGTTTACAACTCTGGTTCAAGGTGGTGTTTAATAAATGATACCCACGCTTCATCACATAGTCGCCACCACGTGTCGGCACTTACTTTCCTTGACCTTCTTGCTGCTGTGAACAGTGGATGAACGGGCACCGCAGTGAGCAACGTGGCATACGTCAAGGGAAAGAGTGCCTCAGCCAGAAAAGCAGATCTTTATTTATGTCACTCTCATGTTTTTAAAAAGTCGATGGTCCCGTTTTCAGTGTGCTTCTCTGGTACGTGCCCTCACTGCCCTGGTGATCTCCGGAGCAAGACAGCTGTGGTTAGGAAGGTGCTCGGAGCTGGCGGGACATCACTGGAGACTTTGGGGGCCGAGGGTTGGCTTTTAGCACTGCAGCTTCACACTAGTGACTAGTACATGGAGTTTGGGGATATACTCAGTCAATACGTTTCATAAGCTGATGTGGTGGTAGGACAGAGTAGCTGAAACTATAGGCTGTTATATTAGTGCGGTTGATGATGCTTTGATACTCGCTGGAACATTTTTCCCTTCCCCGTTCTGTGCTGTATTGTCATTTATGTCACTGCTTGTGTGTGTTAAACGACTTCTGTGTGATGCACTTTACACTGTAAATAAAGTTGCACCCTGTTTAGTACCCATATAGAAGCAACATCGCTTTTTTATTTTCATAGCACCTAGCAACAAAAATGTGTAGCTACCCTTTTGAACCTGCTGGAAGATCACAAGCACTGTGGAAACAGAGCTCCACTCAGGGGAAAAGATGAAATAATTGCCAGTAATCTGAGATACGTGTGCTGGATTATCCCAGGTCCTGAGATTAAAATGCAGTTATCAGGTGATTTTTCAGATCCCCTCTGCTGTTAGAGTGCATTCCGAAACCCGTAGGGGCTGAGCTTATCCTTGGCACCAACAGATCCTACAAAACCTGCTCCACTCACTGCTGACTCCAGATGGAGATTCAGCTCACGTCGTTCTGCACTGGCAGTGGAATTTTTAAAGCCACGGAGACTGAGAGGCGATTGAGGTAGAAAGTGTGCAATAACAGAAAGGAAACTGTGACTCCCACACCACACCTCCACACAATTATACGACATCACAGTGACCAGATTAAGGGTGTGGGTTTTTTTGTTTTTTTGTTTTTTTTTTTTTCAGGTAAATTAGTAAGCCTTTCCATGCTTTGATAGATGGGTGTAGTAAGAGGAGATTTCGGAGTGTCCAAAGCAGAGCTTCAAAGCCTTCCCGTCACCCGCCAGCCCAGACGCAGGCATGCGGTTATGGAGAGTGCTGCGAATGAGGCCCTGAAATCTGATGTGCATCTGATAGGAAAGAGGCAAATCTACAAACAACATTAATCCCCCAAATACTGCTGATAATCCCAAGTGGGAACAGCAGTGGGCTGCCCTCGCGCATGGGCTCTCAAGCCGTAGAAGCAGAGATCACAGCCCTAGGTAAAAGGAGGAGCGGTGGGAGCAGGGCCCTCGCCCTGCCCTGAAAGTCAAACAAGCTGAAAAGCTGGAGGGAGCTGCTGACACTTGTACCTCTCTGCAAAAGATGCTGCTCCTCACGGGGTGATGGATGTGGATCTGGGGTGCGGGATAGGCTGGGGATGGACCGGGGTCACCCCCTTGCCCTGCATGCGTGGCCTGGTGGAAAGGACACCCGGTTCTTCCCTGCGAGCACTGGGCTGTCACTTCATCTTCCCCTTTCATGGGAAAGACGACCCTTTTTTTTCTCCACCAAAGCCCTGCCAATGAAAGCAGGTGAGATTTAAGCACGATTATCGTCATTACTCAGGGCAGGCCTCCCTGCAGAGCCCCGAGGGGAGCCTAAATACCTTCAGACAGGGAGTGTTTTCCCATGGGGGAGCCCAGGGGCTCAGCTCCAGACCTGAGATAGCTTTTTGGGGGGCTGGATGAAAGCACGGGCAGGAACACGGCCTTGCCACCCCAGCTGCTCACCTCAGGAGTCCGGTTGGATTTTATTAAATAGCTGGGGTAACGATCTGGGGTTAGGGATAGACAGCTCATTAATTAATCCTGCTGGTAATGAGCAGGGATGTGCTGGGAGCAGCTGCGGGAACAAATTACATAAAGGGAGGATGATCGTATTAAGGGGGGAAATGACGTGAAATTAAAGTTGGGAATGACAAGTCGGTGCTTCTTGAGAAAAATAAATAAATAAATAAATAAATGACATAAAACGAATGTGCCCCAGGCATGAGGGCAGGCCTCTGCTTTGAAGAAGCTGCTGCTTGCTTGCAAATGTGCATCTGCTGCCAAAGAAGACCCCAAATGGAACAGGGTGGAAATAAATAAAAATAAATAAATAAAAGTCAAAAAAGCCTTCAAAGGGAGCCAAAACCACTCTTCCACTTCCCGCCCGATTATTTTGCACGGAGGGGGTGATGGTGTCCGGCTGGCAGGCTCGGGGCACGCTGCTGTGGCTGAGCACCCCCCAGGCACCTGGGACAGGAGAGGTGATGGCTTTTTCACATCCTATGGAGGTGCTTTTCCCTTTTTTTTCTGCTTGCAAGGAGGGACTGAGGCTCCCCAGCTATGCTGCCAGGGCGGGAAGGGATGGTTTGCACAAGGTGTTCATGCTTGCCCCTTTTCAGCCCAATCCCTTTTGTTTTTCAGATGGCTTTTCCAGTCTGCCCAGCTCGCTGTCAGCCCTGCTCCCACGCTCTAGGGCAGCGCCTCCCAGCTCAGCACTGCCTGCTGAGGTCCCGTCCACATCCTGCAGACACTTGCCTCGAGGACAAGGGAGCTCCTGGCCAGCAGTGCTGCGGGGACAGGGTGCTGCAAGGCGCTCTCCCAAAAAGCTGCTGTTTGAGGAGAGGCCCCAGCCCCACGCAGGAATGCCCTGCCGGTGCATCCGGGCTGCATCTGCGCAGGGCCGGTCACATTTTTGAAGGGCTTTTGCCCCTCCTGCAAGGGGAAAAAGCTTGCTGGCACTCCCTGCGAGCAGCAGCAGCATGTCAGGGCACGAGGAAATCTGCGGGCTGAGGAGCAGCTCCGCGTGCCGCCCGGCGGGGCTCCTCCTGGAGCCAAGGCGCCTGAGAAATAACCTGGCGCCTCGCTGGAACTGCCTCTGTCCCCCAGCCAAGCCACTCATCCTCGGGAGGAAATGGTTTTGAATGGTTTTGAGAATGGTTTTTCCCCAGAAACTCATCAGCAGGACTCAGGCTTGCTGTGAACCCCTCTGCCGGAGAAGGGCTTTGCTCGGGAACACGCACAGAAGGAGCACACGCACTTCTCCAAAAATCCATTCAGCTCTAAAACAAGAGGGCCGGGGATTCACAGAACATGTTTTTCCTCATGCAAAGGCACTGCCTTGTTGTCTTGTGCTCGTACAAGCAGGGTAAGGTGACCCAGGCTTACAAAGGAATTTGGCGCTGAGGGAGGGATGAAGTGGTATTACTGCACCGGCCAGAAATATTCCGATAACTGCAGGAAAACACAGTGGTGATGTGGCTGTGGGTGACGGTGCCCTGTCTTGCACCATCAAGTTTCTTTTGAGTTAGAAGAAAACAAACCTTGTACAAAAGAGGAAGGGGCCAGCCTTTTCTTTAAATTACTTTCTTGGTAGCGAAACAGCAAGAAATAGAGGAGAATATGGAGAACAGGAGGCAGGTGAGAAATATTCACCATCAGGGCTGCAACTTGGGGACCCAAGTGGAGTCCCCTGTCCCTGCCTGCAGGCACTCCTGGCCACTGCTGGCATCAAGGCAGCGAGATCTCAGGGCCTCTTTGCTAGCCCAGCCTGGCCATTTCAGTGCCCAGGCCTTGGGTACAGAGCTGCCACCAGCCTTACACCGCTCCTACAGCTTCCTTTTGAAACCTCTCCCTGTTTTCCAGCATCTTTCCAGGAGCTCCCAGAGATGGAGGAGCCAGAAACAGCTTTCTAGCAAGCTCACCTGCTCCCTATCCCTTTTTTAACACCCCTAGTGCCCCATGGAATGGAAAATCCCCGCTGGAAAAAACGTCAAAGAGCCTACACCAAGCAAAAACACTGCCCTTCCCTGAGTCAGTCAGCAGCTCCTCCGTTCTTCATCTCCTTTCACTCATTAACTTCCCCGTTTTGGGGTGGCTGTGCTTCAAGAGTCCTCCTCGGGGTCCCCATCCTGCTCACCCACACTTGAGCAGGATCTGGGGAAACAAAAAGCAAAAATCAGTTTAAAGCAAAAAATTTAATAAATAAATAAATAAATAAGCAAAAATCAAAAATTTAAAAAAAAAAAAAAAAGCAAAAATAAAAAATAAGCAGAATTTGGGGAAACAAAAGGGATTATTTTCTGCAAAGAGGCTGACCTCTGTACTCGGTGAGGACTCAAAGGGGGAAATGAGCCTAACTCTGTGCATTATGCGTTCTGGATTTTGCCTTGGAGACACCTAAACCTCAGACGGGCAGAGGGGAAGAAAAGCATTTTGTTAATGCCCAGGTACACGAGGCTGGCTTCCTGGGCTGCAAGCAAAGGAGTCTTCGGTGGTTTTGAAGCAACCAAAACGAGGATGTGGGAAAGAAAAGGGCAGCCTTATCTCCCGACAGGCCTGCGTTCTCCGGTGGGGGCTGCAGGCTCCTGGTGTATCTCACCGTGCCACATTCACTGGCCGTGACCTCCTCGCTGGGTGGAGCGTGGCACAGAAAGCCCTGAATAATTTAATATTGACCCAGCAGGGGAGGAAGCAAATAACTCACAGATTGTGATCGAGGCAGCTTTAGAGGAAAAGGAGACATCTCACTGCAGAGGAAAAATGTTGTCTGAGGCTGTGACTGCTGAGAAAACTGGACTTTGCTGCATGGTGTTGCTCCTGGATGAGGTTTCCAGAGCCTGTGCATGGAGGTTTGTACCATGGCTTCTCATTAAAGAGAAAAAGTCCCCAGGAAATTGTCTAAAGAGGAATAAAACATAACGCTGGGCTTGTTTTGCTGAGTCAGAATGATGCAAGGGTGCTCGGAAGGAACAAACACTGGCTTTGAGTCACCTGATAAAATCATGTACCTTGACTATCTCTCCAGTCTGCTGACAGTGAATGGCTTCAATGAGCAAAATCCTCGGTAGCCTGGCTGATCTTTCCTCGTAATGCACTTTGTTTGCACGTCCCCTGCTTTGCCCTGTGCCCTGTGCAGCACGCGGGCCCGGGATGGAGTCCTGCACAGCTCACTGTGTGCAGGACTTCTCTAACAAAGACAACTGGTGTTGAGGAAGAATAAATCACAGATCACAGGACCACAGAACGGCTGGAAGGCACCTCTGGAGATCGCCTGCTCCAACCCCTGCTCAGGCAGGGACACCCAGAGAGGAAACGTCCCTCTGAGAGGCTCCACTGCAAGCCGTGTTTGTGCTTAAAGAGCAAAGGATGTAAAAAGGGCTTTTAAATTTGGTGAAATTTAAAGAGGGTAGACCTGGGGCAGAACGTCCATACACACCCACTGCCTCCAACACATCCCCACTGAGCCTGCAGGGCTGCGGAGGGGGGCACGGTGCTCCGGCAGCTCCAAAAGCAGCTCCTGCACGGCTGGCAGAGTGCTGACAAGTGCTGGCTTATTGCTGGCGGCTGTGGGAAGCCCATTTATTCCACTTACTCCAGGAGGAGACTGGGAGATGCGGTGGCCTGCAACCCCCAAGTCAGTTTGGCAGTGGTTAAGTGGAGGAAAACAGCGGCTGAGTCATCTTTACTTATGACGTTGGACAAAATCTGGTCTCAAACATATTAAAAAATAAATAAAAAGCCTTGATTTTTTCCGTTTTGGCTCCTTTGCCAAATTTCCCCAGAACCCCTCAGCCAGCTGCCCACCGGCCTCACTGTTAACAGGAGCAAGCCTCCGGGTCTAGGAATCACAAAACACAACCGCAACAAGCAAAGTGAATCTGCAAAGGCATGCGAGCGCTGATGATTTGCCAAAACGTGCCCCAAAAGCAACATCCCAACCACTGCCCCTGCACCACTGGGTGTCTCAGCAGCCACTCTGGCAGAGACCAGCATGTGGTCCTGTGATGCTGGAAATGGGTTTTGCTTTTTTGAAATGGGAGATGGTGAGCAAAGCTAGGGAGCAACCAGAGAAGGGGGCCAGGCTCTCCAGTGAGTACTTCCTTATGGTCCCATGCCGTTCCTTCCCTTTTCCAGGAATAACCCACCCTGCCACACAACAAGCATGCTTGCTGTCTGAGAATGCTGATGGCGACCGGGCCTTTATTCCAGCACTAAAAGGAGCAGTGAGTCAGGAGAGACCTTAACTTCGTTAAGAGCTTGAAGGACTCCAGAACTAATTTGCCTGTCTAGACCAGCGCAGTGTCTGGGTGCTGCCTCTCCTCTGTTGTTGCAGCATCTCTCGCAAATGTCGAAATTAGAGCATGGTTTTTCAAACTCAGAATTTCCTTTCTCTGTGTTGCATCACCAGCTCTCATTATTTCATTTCTGCAGCTTTTTCTTCTCTTTTTTTTTTTTTTTTTTTTTTTTTTTTTGCACTGTCCAAACACTTCTTGAGCTCTGGCAGCTCGGTGCTGTGACCATGTCCCTGGGGAGCCTGTCCCAGTGCCCGACCACCCTCTGGGTGCAGAACCTTTCCCTAGGTCTCTTCTTAGGTCTCAGAAAAGCTGCTCACCAGTCCAAGGCATCACTCAGGTGAAGCCCTGCAGGAATCCTGACACCATCCCAGGACACAAGACCTTGGAGAAGGTCACCTGAACCCCGGTGTGGGTGCCCAGCCCTCTCGCCCTCAGCCAGAAGCATCTTGCGTCAGGTTGGGATGCCCAGGGCCTGTTAATAAATGTCACATTTCTCAGAAAGCCCTCAGAAGTCATTGAGGTGTTGCTGGGAGAAGAATTGCGCTGCTATAAACCCGGATTGTTTGGCTCCTCTTAATTAGCCACAAAGTCAGTAAACATTAACTACGCAGGCGGGTCATGTGATGCACGTAGATGGTTAGGTCCCAGATGAAGGCTTGCATTTATCTATATATTTATTTATTTTGGGGGGCCCTGTTCTTGGAGGTGGAATCTCTGGTGTCTGCAGAAAACGAAGGCAAGGCCCCCTGCGTTTCCCTGCACACACAGCACAAGCACCATGGTCAACTTGAAAGCCTCCCCCCAAAACCTCAGGCAGAGGTTGAGGTTCAGCCCAGCTTCACAGGGAGGCTGGAAAGAGACCCAGTGCTTCTCTCTCTACTTCGGGCACTGCCACAGCTCTGAAGAACCGTGGCTCGGGCCACAGAGATCGACACTTGGTGGGGAAAGCCAAAGTTTTGTTTCCTTCTCGTGCTCGAGGTACACGATGGATGAGGCAGGTTGAAGGGGAGCCTCTCCATCCCAGGGGTCTGGCTGCGTGCCTCCTCCAGCCTTCTCCTCATTGCATGAATCACAGCCACCTCTGAGCACGTGGAAGAGGCAAGTGAGTAGGTGCATGTCTCATGAGGCCGGTAGTGGTGTTTCTTCCTGTCTGCTTTAGGGCATCCCAGCCGAAGACGAGTCCTCAGCTTGTTTTGATCTGGCTAGTGATTTTGGTTGCTCTGGTTTTCAAACGCTTTATTACAGGCACCTTCAGGGAGCCTAGGGTTTTTCAGGATGTGGGGATGTGGTGGCCATCCTCCCACCCTGCTCCTCGCTCTAAAAGTGGTCATGTGAGACTTCTGCAGGTTGACGCTGCGTAATTTGCACATCCAAAAATGCAATTGCTTTGAAACCTGTCAGCTGGAGTGCTTCTGCAGTGTAAACACAGGCTCTCCAGCATCGCCTGCTCAGACACAGAAATGCAACTGCATGTGTAATTTTGGGGGACTGGAGCTTCTGCACATCTCCCTTCAGTGAGGATTACATTTCTGTCCCTGAACCTTCTTGATATCACAGGCTCTGTGTTTTTTAAGCTTAGCTCCGTGCCCGCACACAAACACCTCTTAACCCGAGTCAGCTTCCACTGCATCAGGAGGTGCAGCACACTTGTGTCTGGGTACGGAATTGAGGTGCTCCGGGGGAGCATGTGGTACTGGAAGGACAGGGTGATATGGGAATATCACACCCTCCTGATAGGGCCCTGGACAACTCTACAGCCTCAGCGTGCAAACCACATCAAGCAGTACTAAATCATCCACGGTGGGTGCATCGCTGCTGAAGGCCAAACTCCTCCAATAGCGCTGTATTGAAAGAAAAGCTGGGGGGTGCCAGCATCTCTCCCTGCAGAAAGGAGAGAGACAAAAGAGTTAAAAGAGATGAAAACAAAAGCTACAGGAGAGGTCAAGAATGAAGTGAAAAGCAACACAGGGAAAAGGCTAAAGAGAGAGAAAGGGAGACAAAGCAAACCAGCCATGTGAAAAGCGGAGGGTGTCAAGTCCTTGGAAGCAAAGTTTGTAAAGTACACCAGTTTGTTATATGGATAGGATGTGGAGTGAAATTAAGAGCTGAAGCTCCATTACCCACCCACTGCTTCTCAGATGCAGCTTCCCGCAAAAGGCATTAGGCAAGTAAGTGTCCACCCTGGAGACTGGGTTTGACATTAGGACACCTGAATGGCAGCAGCCAGAGAGAGGACAAGGTGAAACTGCATAAGCCTGTCTCTGGCATGCATGGATTATTTACTTTCTGTTACTGAGCTTTTAAAAAGCAGTTAAGGGAAATTACGGCTTGAAATTCTCTGTGTCGCTTTGCAAAGCATCCAGGCACGGCAGGGATCCTGCATGTTGCGTTTGGCCCAGATGCAGGTGCCACTTCATCGATAACATGCTTAGGAAAGCTGGGTTGTCACTGAGCCCAGGACACCTCACTCACAGGAGGTGCACTTGGGATGCAGGGAGCTGAGGGGGCCTGGCAGGTGGTGGTGGGGCTGAGCAGGACCCACCAGTCCCGGGACAAGCTCTGCCAGTTCCCTGGAAGAGCAGGGCTGATCCTGGGAAGCAGAGTGCGTGCCAGCCTGCTTTCCTTCTCCTCCTTTTTTTTTTTTTTTTTTCTCTCAGTGTCTCATCTCATCTTTCAACCAGACACGCTGTGCCAAGTGTTTAAAAGACTCCGGGTTATTGCGCTGCTGGTGTGTTATCCTAGGAGAGAGAAGCGTGCTCGCTCTGTGAGTTAGGCTGGCACAACACGCAGCACACCTACCTAATTATTAAATATTTATTGCGCCTTTAATGGGTCAGTTACAAAAGCAATATCTTCCCGAAGAGCAGGCTGGAAGGAAAGGGAAAGTGCAATTAAAGGCTCCTGTTTCATTGCAGTGTCAGGGCCAGATGAAACACTCCTACTTTCCATTGAAAGGGGCTGGCCTTCCCATGATAAATGTGATGTGGCTAATTCTTGTAAGCACTGCCTCCTGCAGATTCCTCCATTCCACCACTGCTTAATGCACCCGAGACAAGGCCAAAATCATGTTTTCCATGAAATTGTCCCTTCTACTGCTTCACACGCTTGAGGATATTGGCAGATACCATGGTGTTTTGGGGAGGCTCTTGTGTCCTGGGTATGCTCAGGGGAGTGTGAGACTTGTGAGAAGTCAGCATAAGCTGCTGGACCTCACGTCAGTGCCTGGCAAAGCAACAGAGAAGATTACTCAGAGGGATATTGAAAATCACTTGAAAGGCAATGCAGTCATCGGGCAAAGCCAACACGGGTTCAGGAAGGGGGATTCATGGCTATCTAACTTCATGTCCTTTCACAACCAGGTTACCTGCCCAATGGATGAAGCGGTCCCGTGGCCTGCAGCTGCTGCTGCCACCTTCTGAGGTCTTTTGGCCCCAGCACCAGATTTTTACTGAATCCCCACACAGATGCTAGAATGGGCCAAGGGATGCCTGAGTCCTGCCTACTCCTAGGTGGTGCTGATTAATCTACTTTGAGGGCACCTAAATTCAGACCCAACAACTCTCTCCCACAGCGCATCAGAAAGCCACAACTCACCCTTATTGGAGCAGGTTTTCCTGCAAAAACAATACAAAAAGGCCGGATTTCTGAGGCCTCCGTGGCCTGCCTGCTCTGCCCTCCGCCAGGGGGGCAGAGGGAGGAAAAGGCAACGCTGCCAAGCCACAGACACAAACCATGCGGGGCTGGCTCTGGGGCTGCGGAGGGTGTTCACAGCCCGTGAGGATGTGTTTTGGGCAGCCTGTGAGGATGTGTTTCCAAAACACGGGGCAGGCACCGGGAAGCGCAGCAGGCAATAAATGCAGATTGAAGCGGTTCCGTGGCGGGGGCCCTCCGGCTGCTTCCACGTGGGCAATTGCTGGGCTC
Organism: Anas acuta; assembly: GCF_963932015.1. NCBI lineage: Eukaryota > Metazoa > Chordata > Aves > Anseriformes > Anatidae > Anas > Anas acuta. Next base: position 67,423,480 of record NC_089017.1, read on the forward strand.
CTGCCAAGGGGGGAACCGCGGAGGATGCCGGAGTCATCAAAATGGGGTTTTGAGGAGGATAAAGAGCAAAAAAAATAAAAAAAAAAAAAAAAGTGTTTGTTGCTGGGCACACGCAGGGTGGGAGGGGTGCTTGGTGCTGCACCCTGTGCTTGTGGCAGTGGGAGACTCGGTGGAACATGGAATGAAATGGAATGGAATTAAATGGAAATTAAATGGAATGAAATGGGAGTTTGAATGGGAATGAAATGGGAATGAAACAGAAATAATGAAACAGAAATGAAATGGGAATAAAATGTGAATTAAAATGGAATGAAATAATACAATGAAATAAAATTTTTAAAATGAAAAAACTGACGCTGAAGTAAAAAAAAAAAAAAAAAAATTGAAACAAATTGAAACAAGGAAATAAAATGACATTTCAAAAGTGAAATAAAAATGGAGACTAAAATGGAAATTAAAATGGACACTGAAAAATGGAAATTAAAAAATGAAAAATAAAATGAAATAAAGGTAAAATGAAATAAAGCGAAATAAAATGAAATTTAGAAAATTAAATGACGGGAGGCAGTGAAATTTTCATTTTGGAAAATGAAGTAAATGGGAAATGGGATTAGAAAAGGAAAAATAAATGAAGAAAAGTACAATGAAATGAAGTAAAAATAGAAGGAAACAAAGTAAAGTAAAAGGAAATAAAGCGAAATAAAACGAATTTTTTTTTAAAAAAAAAAAAAAGGAAAGGAAAAACGAAATAACAAATAAACGAAGTAAAACGAAACGAAACGATGTAAAATGAAATAAAATAAAAATGGAACAAAGCACGGCGACATCAAACGAAATAAAATGACATAATGTGAAGCGTGAGGGGCTGGCACGGCGGGGCCGGTGCCGCGGGCCCTGAGGCGCGGCGCTTCCTGCCCGCCATTACGCAGCACTTTTCCGCCGCCGCCACATGCACTGCCCTTCCCCCCTCCCCCTCCACGCGGTGGTTTCGCCCGCCCCTCTCCCTCCCCCCCGCCTCGGAGGCGGAGTGGTCTCTCCCCCCGCCCCCCTCCCGGCGCCCCGATGCCATCCTCGCCCGCGGGCAGCCGAGCGGCGCCCTCCGCGCCTGCGCGGCGGCGCGCGCGGCGGCGGCGGCTATATAAGGGCGGGCGGGGGGGCAGCGGCGGCAGAACGCTGAGGCGGGCGGGCGGCGACGGGCGGGTGGCACGGAGTGCAGCGCAGTGCGGCGCGGTGGAAGCAGGAGGCAGCGGCAGCAGCGCAGCCGGGACGCGCGTGCGCACGCGGCGATCTTGGCCCTCGGGCTCCCTTCTGGCCGCCGTGAGCCGTCGCCATGGTGAAGAGCGTGGGCAGCCTGGTGAGCCGCTGCGCGCCCGGCGGCCGTTGGGCGACCGTTGGGGCCGTTGGGTGGCCGTTGGGCGCCGCCTGAGGGGAGCCACGCGGTGGCGGTGGGGGGGGGGGGGGGGGCGTGTCGTGAGGGGTAGGGAGAGCCGGGCGCTGGGTTTTAAAAGAGTGCTGAGGGGGGGCTCGGAGCTCGGTCAGCGTCCTCCGAGCGAGGTGTTTTTGGGGCAGGAGGGTCCTGTGGGGCTGGTCCCGTGGTCCTTGCTCGCGATGCGGCTGCCAGGGGTGATGCCTGGCGCTGGGGGTGGGGGTGTGCTGCCCCCCGCGCCTGCCGGGCAGCGCCCTGCTGCAGTACAGTGGAAAGCGCCGCGCTCTTCCCGTGATGAACCTCGGAGGTGTTTACGTCTGACAGCTCTCGTGGCCACAGCTCAAATACCTGCGGAGGCAGAGAGCTTAAAGCCAATAAACTGCCTTATTTTCCCCAAAATGGGTTATTACAGAAATTCAGCCTCATTTTTGTTTGCATTCCCCCCCTATTTTGCCCTATGGAGCTGCAGAAGAGGATAGCCTTGAGTAAGATTTGAGGGTTTTGGTGTAGTCTTGGAACGCTTAAAAATGGAGTCAGCAGACCTGGTTTTGCAAGGGGAGCGTGCTGTAGTGCAAAGGGTAGTGCGGGCTTCCCTCCCCTGCTGTCTGTGCGCATTGATTTAAGCACAGAGCTGGACTCGGAGCACAGCCGTGTTGCTTGTCCACCGAGGGCACGGACTTGGGTCATGCTGACAACAAGGTCTTAACGTGGGTAAAACATTGTGCAGTGCAGCTGAGCTTTACAGATTAATTCTGAATTGCAGCGAGGCAGACCTGCATTCTGTTCAGAAGCGGATCTGTTCAAACCCCTTTTTCTATGGCTTGCAAAATTTAATTGTTCTGTATGTGACTTTAAAGCAACGTGAGCATGACACCTACCTAGATACGGTCTGTGACCTAAAAATGTCTTCAAATCCTGACCAGCTCCCGAGGAGTGGCTGCCTGCAGCACACTCTGCTAGTCCGCCACAGGTTCCCAGTAGTGCACCCATGACTTAAGTATGTCACCCTGAGATGGATGACTTGTGGAAACTGTAACAGGTTTGGATGACGGGGCCACAGTGCCTTTTAAAGCAGAAGCTAACAGGATGTAATAAGCTGTTTAAAAACCTGGTGTTGCTGAAGCCTTCCTCTTCATGCCAGCTGCCTCTACTACCTGAGTCACAGCAAGTCATGGCGACTCGTGGTTTGGGTGATAGTTCTAGAAGTGGTCTCAGCTAATGAGCTCGGGCGGTTTAGTCTTTGGTCTGTTTATGCTAGTTCCTTTTTTTTTTTTAAAAAAAAAAAAGCACTAAATTATGTAGTAGCTATTGGCAGTCAGCTGATGATGGAGTTAATCCAAGTTCAAGGGTGACTTGATAAGTGTTGGAAATATTTATGACTGAGGTGCTGTGTTAAAGCTGTCTTGTGCTGCTGGGGGCAGTAGACTTCTCACAGCATTCTCCGTGGTCAGTAGCCTCCATTTTGAGGTATTTGCTGGTCCTGGGAATCCCTGCTGCACTGGGGCCTCTCATCGCCACCTGTTTTCTCTGACTTGGTCCTTGCAAACTGAGATTTGTTAGCAGAGAATGCAGCATGCGTAATTCTGCTGGAGGAGGCTGCAAGCAAAATGAGGCCCTCCATGTGCTCAGGGAGGAGGTTGTAGCTGAATATTCAAAAAACTGGTCAGAGGTTTTCCCCACAGTGAGATGAAAGTATTGCTAAGGAAGTTGTAAAGATCCTCTTAACAGTGTAACCAAGTAGGAGGTGTCCTGCCTGTTAACAAAGCTTTTCATATGAAAGCTTGTCAATTCACACAGTTAACACAGAATGCAGGTCAGAAAGGTCAAGTAGTTTTTCTGTCGCTGTTGTCTTCAGGGTCTTTAGGCTCTCTGGGAAAAGAATCAACACTTTCTCCCAGTTTGGTATCTCTTGACTCAGGAGAGCCAGCACCTTTGCACCCTGTGTCTCTCCTTGGGCTCCCCACAGCAGCTTCATCTGATAGTGGAGGTGCCTCGTAGGGTAACCCCTCACTGCAGACCAGACCTCCAGTGGTGCATGGTCTGTGGCCAGCAGGAGGAATCCTGTCCTCCCACTCCGTCCTTGTTCCGCACAATAGCGACCCGGGATGTGCGGCTGTATGACCACTGCATCCCTGGGCTGGACCTCCCACAACAATTATGGAACTGGATAGAAGAACCAAAATTGAGGAAGATGGTCTGATTGGTGGGTGCAGGAGCTAGAATTAGCGAAGACCTGGTGTGATGTTAATGCAGAGGTGTGGGAAGCCATACCAAAAAATCTAGCTGTATGGCCTGGATGTGTGAGGAGCAAGGCGTGGCTGAGGAACTTGAGGTTCAAGTAGCTGCAGGGAGCAGATTGCATGGACTGCGACATGCATGACCATGGAGCTTTGGTGTGAACAGGGTGCTTCTGAGGTTGGGCTACAGGAGCTCATTCTGTGGTAGAACAGTGGTGTGGGGAGACAGGAAAACTGCTCTCATCTCTCTGACTGAGAGCAGGCATCAGGGAGCGTTAGCTGCTGATCTTACAGCAGGGTAGGCTCTGAGCAGCCAAGGTGCAAGGGTGGAAGAGCTCAGCGTGTGGAGGCTGCGTGTCTGAAGATAGCTGCACTGGGAGGCTGCGAGAGCTTCAGTGGGAAGCTGTGATGCCTGATGTATTTGGATTTGGAGCAAGTTAGGAAAACTTCCATATGCCGACGAATGCTGGCGGGGGTTCCTCTCCTTATTTGTTAAAACTCTTACTAATTAGGCTGCTTGTGCTCTTGGCTTTTTGCCTGCACGGCATTCTTTAAGTGGGGAGATGTTTTACTAAGCTCCAGTCTCAAGTTAGCTGGCATTGGTAGGACTAAACACGGCAGGGATGGCAGCACACATGTTGCCTTTAGTCAGCCTCTGCTGACAGCACGCCAGTGTGCTGCCCTGTGGGGATGAGGAGAGTGAAGCAGCAACTCTTTGGGTGCAATACCTGAAACGAAGCCTACCTCAGCAGCTCTCCTGAAGGCTGCGTTGCTGTGAGAGCAGAGTTCAGCAATACTGGAGTGGCTCGTCCTTTTTCTAGAAAGAAGGAAGTAGCTGATGAGCATCAGCATTTTCTGCTTCTGCCTGAGATACTTGTTTGCCCTCTGCTAGCATGCAAATAGTTATTGCTTTTAATGTCTTGCATTTCTGGAAAAACATTCAGTCTTTGAAAATACGGTTAATGGCATGTAAGGAGCCCTAAATTGCACAGAACATAATCCAGAAATGACTAGCATGACCAAGTGCAACAGACTTGTTAGTTACTTGTGTAGTCCACAGGTGTAGCATTGGCTATGCTACTGAAGTTACGCTTCAGTTCACTTGTTAAAGTAAGTAAGCTACTTATCCTGCGAAGCTGTTGCTCTAGAAAATACGCCGTAGAGTACACCACACAACATCAACTTGGTACTTTCTGTTGGCTGGAAGAGCGTGCAAAAGCTTGCCCTCAAATTCTGCAAAGGAAGGTGTTCCAGGAGAAAATGAAGTCTTTTCATCAAGCCACAAATGGAAAAAAAAAATTTGAAATCTTCAAGACCATGAGGATCACATTAAGAGTGTAGCAGTACTCAGTATGAGTTGAGGATTATAGGCCAGATTAATTTCTAGGCTAATTTCAGTAGTTCACTGAGTTGTGGTGACTGGGCGTTGTGGTATGTCCTATATGAGTCAGACACTGGTGGATGCTAGTTCTGATGAAAGCAACTCACACAGAAGCATGTGCATGATGATACAAATAGCTTAGTTTAAGGGAAATCAGTGTGTGAAGGCTGAGGGAAAGCTAGCTTTGGGTTTAGACTTTTTCCTTTTGCACAGAAGATAATGTCCTTAACATGTTCAATTCTTTCTTTTTATAGTCTGAGTTTGAGACAGAACTGAAGTCTGCTGGTGACAAGCTTGTAGTAGTTGACTTCTCGGCCACATGGTGTGGACCATGCAAAATGATCAAGCCATTTTTCCATGTAAGTAGCATTGTTAAGACCTGTTCTTGTCAGTGGCTGTGCTGAAGAATATATGAATATTTTGTGCTGCTTGTCAGTAATATGGAGGGAACTTCCTTTGTCCGCATAATTTGCATTATTTTCTGGAAGGGAGAGAAATTGCAGAAGTATCTACTCTGTTACTATGTAGTAAAATATACTGGTCTTTGATACAGCTGAGGGCTGACACTGAGCTGCTGCTCTCCTAAGGCTTCTACACATCTGCCTATGGGGGTGTAATAGTTACATTGTTTCAAGAATGGTGGAGTTGAAACAATATTTCTTTGTGTATATACTGGCTGTAATTTCTTCCAAATGCATGGAAATAAGCTGCAGCACCTTTCTGTGATCAGCTGAAGGCTGTAAGAGAAGTAGAGGCCTTTCTCCTGTATTTATTTAAGGCTTCTCTCTAAGGAATGGGTTTCAACAAGTTTCATCAGTCTTACGGGTATTGGAGCAGAAAATTATTTCTGCTTTGGTCAGTAACATAGCTGCTTTAAGACAATGTGGCAACTTGCACTGAGGGAAGGAGCAGCAGGGTTGCAATTTCTGTGAACATGTCTCTTACAAGCTAGCTTTCCTGGAGCACTAACTGCATAATTTCCTCTTTCATTCTAGAGTTTGTGTGAGAAATTTGGGGATGTGGTGTTCATCGAAATCGACGTGGATGACGCCCAGGTATGGTCAGGGGTGGTGCTGAGAGAGGGTTGCTGATGAGATCCATGCATGTGACAGTGAAGAATGTCTTTTAAATGCCCTTGGAGATGCTAAAACAAAATGAGATAGGGGCTTAGCAACTAAACTGAAAAGAATGTTCTTCTCAGGTGTCCTTTAAGAATTCAGGCTGCTTTGTCTGCATAGTCTAACCCCCATGGCATGCATTAGATAGCTTGCAAACACTGGTGCTCTGTGCTTTGGGAGGCAGTGTTAGTCTCAAAGGCCTTAATCTGTTTTGATGCAATCTTTCCTAAAACTAATGGCTCACAACTGCAAGACTGTCTGGTCTTTACACTGCCATTGGCACTGTTTCCCCTTTTATGTCTTGAATCAAGAGCAATAAAATGTCTGCTCTATAGCAATTCAAGCAACACTCAATAAGTACTTGAACAACATCAGGTTGAAACAGGAGAGTTGCTGTAGAGCTCTAGAGCCTTACAAATAGTGTTTTGATGCAGAGGCCTTTTAAAAAAAAAAATAGTCCAGGTATAGTGAACATGTTCTTGCTAAACTATGAATTAGATGCTGAGAAGAGGATCTGATAGGTTTGCTTCAGGGAGATGTTAATATCAGATGCTTTTGCTTCGTTTTGAACAGTAATGGCTTTGCCCTATTTCCCTAATCAGAAGGAGACTAGTGGGTTCTAAATTGAACGTCCTTCAGATGTGCACAACTGAAAATTGCTTTCTGTCTCTTCCAGGATGTTGCTACACACTGTGAGGTGAAGTGCATGCCAACATTCCAGTTCTACAAGAACGGAAAGATGGTAGGCTGGAGTTCATTTTCCTGGAAGGGGCAGGCCTCTTTCGAAAACTTAACAGAGAGGATTGGGAGTATTAGATCACGTGGTGTGCTTTCTCTTTATAATGTATCTGGGGCACAACTGGCATTGGGACAGTCAGGAGAGCAGTTGGTTTATCTTAGTGTTGCAGCAAATGGTAGCGTGGGCCACCAGCTAACTGATGAAGCAAGCCCTATTGATCAGGGTGGTGAGCTGAGTGTCACAGGTTGTACAGGTGGATCTTCAGGAGATACCAGGTTAAGTGTCCTAGACAGTCTCAGTGCCCTGCTTTTACCGATCTTGGTTAGCATTTGTTATCTGGATGGAAATCATGCTGAAGCAGAGACATGACTGGATTCCATGAATTTATGCAACCCTAACAGAAGCCTAGCTTCTGCTGAATATACACGCAGCTGAAACAGCTGCTTGGTGCTTTCACATAGACTGTACAACCTATGGAGGGGAGGTCATCCCTCTGCCAGAACCCCTCTGCATCCTCTGCCAAGGTGGACAGGTGGAACACAAGGTAGTGACAGCACAGGGTGCTGGTTATCCACCTGGAGTAGAGACACAGTGAGATAAATGCGTAATCTGGGGCTATAGTTTGAGGAAGCTGAAGATAAGCTTTTCTAATATTATAAAATGCCTGATATAAGATCATGGCTGAAGGCAATGGAATTGCTCCTTGAAAAGCAGGCGTTAAATGTTCAGCGAGCTTCCATTCAGATAAATATGGGGCCAAATGGTGAGTAATAATGAACCTTTGGTCTTCTCAGGATAAACTTCCACTGCTTCAAACAAAAAAATGGAAAAATCAATGTGTTCTCTGGACACATGGGTATCAAGCAAGCAGTCTTATGGCCTGTTGTGTAATGCCATACATATATTGCACCCCAGCAGGCAGTGGAAGGCAGCCAATGTTTTTGAGACATGAATGTAGCCTGTCTTTGCTGTCTACATTGCAACAGAGATGGTTTTTGTGGAAATCAGGCTCTGGGGCATGTAATTCTGAGCAATCCTTCCAGAATACGATAGGAACGGGTCTGGAGCGACCCAGGGTAACTTTAATATACATCTGCTGAGAGGTGACACCCAGAGTCCCTTCAAGCCTGTATTTTTTAGTTCTTATGCAACACTGGTTCAGGATCAACTGTTTTTTCCTTTTACATGTTAAAGCCTCCCAGCCGTGGTAGTCTGAAAGTGATTCTTAATAGAGTGCACCAGTTTTTGTGAGCTGAGTGGGAGGTGAATAGCGTAGCCCATGCAAAATGCTCCCTGTTTTGGGGCATAAGGAAATCTTAGTGGTAGCAGGGCTGATTAGTCCTATGTTTCTGGCTGTTACGCAACTAGATGTTATACACTTCTAAAAATTGCTTTCTTTACAGGTGCAGGAATTCTCTGGGGCCAATAAAGAAAAACTGGAAGAGACCATTAAAAGTCTAGTCTAATCTCCAGCCATGGGGACACTGGAGCATGCCTGCTTCGGCTAAATTATAGCCTGTAACTTTTCTACTTAAAAAAAAATCCGATCAAGCTATCTAGGTTAAATGGTGGAAACTTCTTGGTCTATGTAAATGAATACAATAAAGTGTAAATTCTACACTTTTGGTTATTGCCTCGTGCTTGGGTGAAGATGTGAGCAAGTTCTTAATGTCACTGAGGTGCCAGTTCTGCTGTGCTAAAGGAATACTGTCTGGGTGCAAAGGCTCTTGTCAAGCAACAATCTAATACGGGGTTACTGCTGAGTATGGGAAGTGAGTGTTGAAAGGTATCACTGATGGTTCTTTAGGAGAAGACTGCTGGCACATCACCCAGGTGGTAGCTGCCACCCTCTGTCTGAAGGGTGGCTGTCTGAAGGGTGGCTGTCTGAAGGGTGGCTGTCTGAAGGGTGGCTGTCTGAAGGGTGGCTGTCTGAAGGGTGGCTGTCTGAAGGGTGGCTGTCTGAAGGGTGGCTGTCTGAAGGGTGGCTGTCTGAAGGGTGGCTGTCTGAAGGGTGGCTGTCTGAAGGGTGGCTGTCTGAAGGGTGGCTGTCTGAAGGGTGGCTGTCTGAAGGGTGGCTGTCTGAAGGGTGGCTGTCTGAAGGGTGGCTGTCTGAAGGGTGGCTGTCTGAAGGGTGGCTGTCTGAAGGGTGGCTGTCTGAAGGGTGGCTGTCTGAAGGGTGGCTGTCTGAAGGGTGGCTGTCTGAAGGGTGGCTGTCTGAAGGGTGGCTGTCTGAAGGGTGGCTGTCTGAAGGGTGGCTGTCTGAAGGGTGGCTGTCTGAAGGGTGGCTGTCTGAAGGGTGGCTGTCTGAAGGGTGGCTGTCTGAAGGGTGGCTGTCTGAAGGGTGGCTGTCTGAAGGGTGGCTGTCTGAAGGGTGGCTGTCTGAAGGGTGGCTGTCTGAAGGGTGGCTGTCTGAAGGGTGGCTGTCTGAAGGGTGGCTGTCTGAAGGGTGGCTGTCTGAAGGGTGGCTGTCTGAAGGGTGGCTGTCTGAAGGGTGGCTGTCTGAAGGGTGGCTGTCTGAAGGGTGGCTGTCTGAAGGGTGGCTGTCTGAAGGGTGGCTGTCTGAAGGGTGGCTGTCTGAAGGGTGGCTGTCTGAAGGGTGGCTGTCTGAAGGGTGGCTGTCTGAAGGGTGGCTGTCTGAAGGGTGGCTGTCTGAAGGGTGGCTGTCTGAAGGGTGGCTGTCTGAAGGGTGGCTGTCTGAAGGGTGGCTGTCTGAAGGGTGGCTGTCTGAAGGGTGGCTGTCTGAAGGGTGGCTGTCTGAAGGGTGGCTGTCTGAAGGGTGGCTGTCTGAAGGGTGGCTGTCTGAAGGGTGGCTGTCTGAAGGGTGGCTGTCTGAAGGGTGGCTGTCTGAAGGGTGGCTGTCTGAAGGGTGGCTGTCTGAAGGGTGGCTGTCTGAAGGGTGGCTGTCTGAAGGGTGGCTGTCTGAAGGGTGGCTGTCTGAAGGGTGGCTGTCTGAAGGGTGGCTGTCTGAAGGGTGGCTGTCTGAAGGGTGGCTGTCTGAAGGGTGGCTGTCTGAAGGGTGGCTGTCTGAAGGGTGGCTGTCTGAAGGGTGGCTGTCTGAAGGGTGGCTGTCTGAAGGGTGGCTGTCTGAAGGGTGGCTGTCTGAAGGGTGGCTGTCTGAAGGGTGGCTGTCTGAAGGGTGGCTGTCTGAAGGGTGGCTGTCTGAAGGGTGGCTGTCTGAAGGGTGGCTGTCTGAAGGGTGGCTGTCTGAAGGGTGGCTGTCTGAAGGGTGGCTGTCTGAAGGGTGGCTGTCTGAAGGGTGGCTGTCTGAAGGGTGGCTGTCTGAAGGGTGGCTGTCTGAAGGGTGGCTGTCTGAAGGGTGGCTGTCTGAAGGGTGGCTGTCTGAAGGGTGGCTGTCTGAAGGGTGGCTGTCTGAAGGGTGGCTGTCTGAAGGGTGGCTGTCTGAAGGGTGGCTGTCTGAAGGGTGGCTGTCTGAAGGGTGGCTGTCTGAAGGGTGGCTGTCTGAAGGGTGGCTGTCTGAAGGGTGGCTGTCTGAAGGGTGGCTGTCTGAAGGGTGGCTGTCTGAAGGGTGGCTGTCTGAAGGGTGGCTGTCTGAAGGGTGGCTGTCTGAAGGGTGGCTGTCTGAAGGGTGGCTGTCTGAAGGGTGGCTGTCTGAAGGGTGGCTGTCTGAAGGGTGGCTGTCTGAAGGGTGGCTGTCTGAAGGGTGGCTGTCTGAAGGGTGGCTGTCTGAAGGGTGGCTGTCTGAAGGGTGGCTGTCTGAAGGGTGGCTGTCTGAAGGGTGGCTGTCTGAAGGGTGGCTGTCTGAAGGGTGGCTGTCTGAAGGGTGGCTGTCTGAAGGGTGGCTGTCTGAAGGGTGGCTGTCTGAAGGGTGGCTGTCTGAAGGGTGGCTGTCTGAAGGGTGGCTGTCTGAAGGGTGGCTGTCTGAAGGGTGGCTGTCTGAAGGGTGGCTGTCTGAAGGGTGGCTGTCTGAAGGGTGGCTGTCTGAAGGGTGGCTGTCTGAAGGGTGGCTGTCTGAAGGGTGGCTGTCTGAAGGGTGGCTGTCTGAAGGGTGGCTGTCTGAAGGGTGGCTGTCTGAAGGGTGGCTGTCTGAAGGGTGGCTGTCTGAAGGGTGGCTGTCTGAAGGGTGGCTGTCTGAAGGGTGGCTGTCTGAAGGGTGGCTGTCTGAAGGGTGGCTGTCTGAAGGGTGGCTGTCTGAAGGGTGGCTGTCTGAAGGGTGGCTGTCTGAAGGGTGGCTGTCTGAAGGGTGGCTGTCTGAAGGGTGGCTGTCTGAAGGGTGGCTGTCTGAAGGGTGGCTGTCTGAAGGGTGGCTGTCTGAAGGGTGGCTGTCTGAAGGGTGGCTGTCTGAAGGGTGGCTGTCTGAAGGGTGGCTGTCTGAAGGGTGGCTGTCTGAAGGGTGGCTGTCTGAAGGGTGGCTGTCTGGTTTGCAGGTACAAAAAGGTTAGCTTGGGAGTTGTAGAAAAGTGGGTATCACTGTTATGGATGGCTTCTTTTTAGTTAAAGGTTCAATTCTCTAGCCTTATTTTAGGCTTAGAAGATAAGGTTATGTGTGTATTAAGCATGGTACAAGTACCTGAACATGCTACAAATTCTGCCAGGGAAGTAAGGTAGGATTTGAGGCTGCTGCCTTCCTGCCTTTGCAGTGTTGCCTTGCCACTGGGATATGATCTGGTTCTGTTGGCAGTGGTGTGCGTATAGCCTCTGGGCTGGGCCGCTTGCTTGTTCCAGATTACTGCCTAGGCGAAGGACTAACGAGGCAAAACTCATCATGTCTTAAGCCTGAGATATTTTAAATCTGTATATTCTTGTCTTCACTGAACTGATACACTGCGTTCTTACACTGCACTGGATATACCATGTGCTAGACAGTAAACTGGACTTGACAGTCCTCCAGACCTGTCAGTTGTCCAGATTAATTAATGTGACAGCCTGTGTGTACTGTTTAACCGGCGTTTTCAGAGTTACTGAGGACTGACTGCCTTGTCCCCTCCATATCAAAACATCTTTCTTGCTGGCCTGGGTGTTGTCTCCTGGGTAAGGCTCAGTAAACAAGGAAGCAGGGCTGTAGCTAGCAGCTACACCTATGGCAGCAGTTTGGGGAGCTGTGTTGCTCACAGACTGTCACTGATGAAAACGCAGGCCTTCCTGCTACATCTGTCCACAAATGTGGAATGAGTGAGCCTCTTTGTGGTGAGCAGTGACTCAGATCACACTCACATCATAGGCATGCATGAATTTCCTGGTGCTCAGGAGGGCTGTTTGCTGCCCATGTTCCCTGCTCAAAGGATTTTTCCATTCCCAAGAAGTGACCACACCCTCTGAGGATGAGCCCTCAAGAATTGTGGATATAAGCTCTGGGTTTTGCTGATACAACGAGGAGCAGAATACTTTCCCTGCTGCTCTGGCTGTTTTACTGACAAATGCCTGTTAAGAGCAGGCAAAATAACTGTTATTCAGAAATCATGATCATGTTAAATTTGAGGTAATGCTTTGTTTAACAGGATGCAGCTCTGAAATATTTAGGTAATACAGAAGTGATGGCAAATTCAATTGGGAATGGGGCAGGATCAGGAAGGTCCCGTGAGTATGTCATGTGCTCAGAGGGCTGCAAAGTAGCTCTTGCAAGGACAGCAAATCTTCAGCTTCGTCTGCTGCAGTATTTTCAGTTTCTACAGGCAGGAGCATGGGCTTCAGCCTGCTGAGAATGTGTATGTTGCCCTGGTGTCATAATTTGTGGTAGAATAGTTGATTTTATTCCAAGTAGCTGGTGTGGCGCTGTGTTTTATCTCTAGGATGAGAACAATGCTGACAGCACACCAATGTTTAGTTGTCACAGAGCAGCGCTCATGGGGAGCCATGCCTGCCCAGCTCCTTGTGCTGCCCCAGCAGGAGCAGGCTGGGGGTGTGCAGGGAGCTGGGAGGGGACACAGCCAGGACAGCATGGGGTGTCATGTGGGACAAACACTGGGGGATGCTGCTGATGGGGGCTGGGATTGGTGCTGTGGGTGGTGAGCAATTGCTTTGTGCTCTTATTCTTGCTTTTGTGTGCTCTTCTTGCTTTTATTCTCTTGTCATTGTTTTCCCTTTCTGTCCTATTAAGTGGTCTTTATCTCAGCCCACAAATTTTACCTTTTTTTCCTGGTTCTCGTTTCCATCCTACAGAGAGGGAATAAAGGGTGGGGGGAATGTGGTTTGGGAACAGCTGTGCTGCGTATAGCTGCCTGCTGGGTTAAACCACACCACCCAAATGCAGTGCTTCCAGGGAACCTCGCTGAAAACTTGGGGCATATACTCAAACACTGGCCTTCGTGTGCTGGAGAACTCAATGAGTGTGGTTTTTGCTGGCTAAATGGAGCTGTCCTTCATTTGAAGGAACGAGACCAGTATTACCATATTTCAGAACATACAGCAGCTGGGTTGCTCTCCTTGAAATCATTTAGCTCTGGTGAGAAGCAGGGATGTGACCTGCTTTGATCCTGTGATCTGAGAAAATGCCTTTAAGGGGGAGACAGTAGATGACCAACTGACTTGAATGCACACCACATTTCTTACATATTTGGTGCAAAAAAAAAAAAAAAAAAAAAAAAAAAACAACATATAAAGGCTACTTCTGGGAGCAAGGGCTCCTTCAGGGAAGGAGTTATCCTCCCGTCAGGCAATGACTGCAGTCTCATTTTATTTGGCTATGAAGTGGCTGAGATCTGTGCCTTGCTGTCAAACCAGTAGGGCAAGAAGCTTTTCTCCTTGTGCCTGTTCTGTAGCTTCCAGCCTCAGAGTGGACTGGCCGACAGGAAGAAAAATACTTCCTCATGCACAGAAATTGCACGTGTGGCTGGGATGGCTAGGCTTTACCAGGGAACTGTGAAAGGAAAACCAAGACAAAGGGGTTACAGAGAGTGGACAAGGGAAAAATGCAGGGTTAGACTGCGGTGAAATAGCCGTGCTCCTTAATTCCAGCCATGCTCCGAGCCCCCTGTGATATGCACTTGAGAAATAATTCTTGAGCAGAGACATCACTGCCATGTCTCTTGCAGTACTCAGCCTAACTTCACCTCCAGCTGACCATTACCTTTTCCTTCTTTCCCAGACCTGGATTATGTTAGGCTTGGATTTGATAGAATAGCATTTGAAATAGTTCTGATTTCTTGGTGTTTGTTCATCATAGCTAACCAGCTGTAGCAGGGACAAAAAACAGCTTCTAATACCTTATCAAGCTACATGGTGTTCAATACTTGCCTAATGCCAACCTCATAGCGGACAACTTCCCAACAACTTTGTCCTTTAGTCCCGCGGATTTGGTAAGGATCAAGTAGAAGAGCTGAGGGAACTTTGAAAAATTTGTGTGGTGTCAACAGGGAAATCCAAGTGGTGTTTCTCCTCCTCTCTGGAGGTGGTCCAGGCTGGTAAACAGAGAGGGTGCAGCAGCGTGAGAGCTGCATGAGGACTTGCTCCCACTTGCAGCTGGCTGAGAAAACAAGTTTGTGCCATGCAAGTCTCCACAAGGTGGCAGTGACTGTTTCTGTACTTTTTTTTTTTTTTATACACACACTCTGGGAATACCCTGTGCCTTTTCCTTTGTGTGCTGGGGTGCTGGTAGCTCTAGGTAATGGGCTGGAGGAGAGCAGGGGGCTTTCTAGAACTTTTAGAAACTCTCGAACTCCTCTTCCTTTCCTGGGAAGCTTCTATCTTCAGTTTCAGAGTGTTAACGTTAGACAAAGGGTGACAGCAAACAGTGTCTGCCGGCCCACAGTCCTTGTGCAATTGGATGGAAGACAGGCTGGACAGCAGTGATACTGCTAACACTGCCTAAAAGCACACAATGCATTTATTGGCAGACAGGGCCTATCCCAGCACTGCACAGCTGTACCTTTGCTCTCCAGGGGACCCTGGCACCTTGTTAAAAGGCAGAAAAATACCAAGTTTTTGTGAACTTCAACCTGTGAAGTTCAGAGGTGGAGCAGGGTTGTTGTTGTTGTTTTGCACATAACACTATGTTTTTGTATTAGAACTACCTTGCAAAATCAACTGCAGCTCATGAAGTGTAAGATCTGTACACTGAGCTGTACCTTTCCCTCGTGGTCAGTGTTTTATTACAAAGCAGGCTGAAGACAGAATTCTTCTGACAAATCATTTTACAAGGGACAGGAACCCCCTGTGGCTGTTTTTAGTTTGCTACAACTCCCAGCTTTACTTGAAACAAAAGATCACGAAATTAGTGACCTTAAAACAATTCAGTAATTTGTGACTTGCAAGTCTTCTGAAAATTTCTCAGTAAAGAATGGTGAAACAGAAGCAGGCTTCTAGATAGAAGATTTGAAACCTCCTGGCAACAAACTCCCTTTTTTTTTTTTTAATGTTGTTCCACACTGTGCAGTGGTATTAATTTTCTCAGAGGCCAATTGAAAGCCACAGCATTGGAGCTAACACACACTGGTGCTCCTTTCCCTTCAGAAACCCCTATAAAGCAAGAAGCAACTCTCCTCTAGTAGTTCTAAATCTTAAGTGATCTCTTCCTGTTGACAGATAGATCATCTAACTCTGCCCCCGTAAAGACTCCAGGGCCTTTTACAGTCTGTCTTCAGAGACCAATAACAAGAAAACAGAAATCAACAAGGAATTCCATATCTGTGTTTATTCTTCACCTGGAAAAAGAACTGTAACACAAGTGAAGTATCCATTAATAGGTTTATTATTTCTTTCTTTCTGTAGGCCCAGAATAACTAAGATGCCTATATTTCCTACTTTTTTTTTTTTAATTGCCAGCCTTGTGAGGAAACTGAGAACAACTGCATAGTGTTAGCCTGATTGTTGCTCCCTAATATTGTTTACAAAATTATATTCCCTCTTGCTGAGTTCTGGACCAAATCAATAGGTAAACAGTAGTCATCAGATATGCTATCAGCTGGGAAACCTTTCAGAGTGGCCTTTTTCTTCCTATTACTCATCTTAGATTTGCTCAAACTACTACTAAAACATAAAATTCTGATAAGGTTGAACAGTTTTAAGGCTTTTTTTCTGTAGCTTTGGGAAGCAAGTCTCAAGTTCTTCAAGAGCAAAGCCACTGGCATACTCTTACAGTTATCTGACCAATTACTAAGAGGTTATCTTCACCACCGTCCAACAAAAATAATGAAATATGCTTTTTGAGCAGCGAGTTAAAAGCACTTATCTGAACAGAATCACATTCTCCTTTGCCTGCCTTCCCAGGAATATGCGACCTTCAGACTTTTACAATGGCTTTTCCAAGATTTTCTCCCCTTAGCATTCCAATGAAAGCTGCTGGCATGTTCTCAAATCCTTCAGTGACCTGTTCGTGGAACTTCACTTTTCCCTGTCAGAAGGAAGAAACGAAACTGCTGAGTGTTCATTCATCAGCTGCTTAGTTTTCGTGATCTTCATGAGTCTCTATTGCCACCAACAAATTTTCTCCAGCTTGTATGCTCCATCTGAAACATGCAAGCTGGTGCACACCATGGTAGCTTTGCAAAGCTGGGTTTGGATATAGTGATTCCATATAAGAATCTGCTGTTGTAGCAAGATTTCTCCCTCCCCCAGCTTGGAGTCAGAAGAGGGAGCAAAAGTCACTGCTGAAAAAAATCACCAGGACAGATTTAGTGCTTCTCAGTCCCCAAACAATGGACAAGTAGATTGTTTCCTCAAAGCCAGGCCTGTTTCTCTCTGTAGTGAAGTGTGGAATTACAAATCAAAATGTCAGATCAAAACAATAAGCCTCCCCAAATCGTCAATTTGTAAAAAATAAAAAGCCTTTTAGCCTTCCATGTTCACACTCACATATTTTTCACAGCCACGAATCAAGTTTTAAACTCAGCCTCCATTTAGAAAAATAAAAGTAAAGAAAAAAAAATCCTGGGAACTCCCTTTAGAGCCCAGCTCCCGGTTCCATAAGGGCACTGATTTTTACCAGTAATTCAAGCACATGAGTACAATGGAAACGCTTGTTTATACTAGAAATGAAAGGAGTTTTCTGAAGGAGAAATAGAGGAAATACTCTAAATAAGAAACTCTTAATTGCCATAGAATTGTTTAGAATGGTTCTGGAAGGATCCTCTTCCAAAGCTTATATTTTTTCTGGGATTCTAAGTTAAGACCACAGGCTAGTATCACAAGTCTCAGTGAAGTGGAAGGCATCAGGCATATTCAGTATGGTTTGAGTGTCCTCAAAAGGCTCAAAGATCATGTCAGATAGAAGAAAATCATACCAGGACCTCACTTCACCAGCTACAACAAGAGACCCACCCTTGCAAAGAGGTAAGCCATGGTGCAAGTACACAGTAAAGAAAATTACCCCTTCCCTTCTTACCTCCAGGACCCATTTCAGCAGTGCCTTCTGACCTTCCTCCCGGCGGTTATTCCATCTAGTGACAATAAACCCTTCCATACGAAGCTCCTTGAAGATCATTGGAATCTGAACGTAAGGTCCTGTAGGAGAAAGGAACCAACCCTCAAGCTGCCTGTGATGCTAGTCTCATTTAAAATGAGACCCAATGCATAAAGAGAGCTTTTAGCCAGTAAAGGACACTGAATCACATTGTTCCAGCCAGAGGCAGCTGCAATTCTTTCCAAAAAGAATTTCCAGAATAGTAAGATCATGGGTTCAGGGACACAGCCACCCAGGAAAACAAAGTCCTGAGCTGTTAAAGCTGTGTGAGGCCGAACACCCAGCACTTGTGAAAAGTTTCATTCAGAAGTAAAAATCCCATTTGCTGAGGGGCTTCAGCTTAATCCTCAAAGTACTGTTTTAACTGATTATTAGATAGCCTTCTGAGCTCTGGTGCTCTTGGCTAAAGCTCAGAAAAAGTTCCCTCAGTAATAGAAATGTGTGATAATCTCCCCATTGAAAAAGCCTGTCCCATTTTTAAAGTGATTTGGGAGTCTAAAGGCATAGAGAACGCAGTTCCTAAGAACACTCATTTCTTCTAGAATGCAAATCTGGAAAATTTAATGCTGTTGAATATTAATTTCAGACATATTTCCCAACACTTTCACCAGTACATGAAACATTAGCACTGATGAGATGGGAGAAGAAAGAAACAAACAAGCACACATACACACAGATTAAAACCGAGCTGTCTCATCTAAAAACCTGGGGGAAATCCATTTTCTCATCTGCAAGTATGCATTGTGCACATGCCATTGTTCCACCACACCTGCTGCCTTCCACTGATCTGTATCTGCTCAGAGCCCAGGGGATTCTTATTTCACATAGTTCAGCCTCTCCTTCATTTCTAATCAGCTGATGTTCTCCATCTGATATGAGAGTGTACTAAGGAGTGTGACCGCGTGTACACACATAAGTGTGGTCACACAACAGCTGCCCCGGAGCAGTGGTTTGTTATCTGAATACACACACACATACAAACTCAACTAGCACGCTGAAACAACCAGCAAAATACCAAGAATCTCCCACTATGTCCCACTCTGCCATCACCAAATAGTAACTAAAATTAGAGGCGTGGAAGTAGGCACACACCTTTCTGGGGCACGGAGTCGTTGTACTGAGAGATGGCTCCACAGACTGCAATCCTCCCATGCTTCTTCATGTGGTTGATGGCAACGCTGGAAAATTCTCCACCCACCTACACAAAGCAGAGGATGTGCAGCATTAGAGAAAATCCTCTCTTTGGCATTGTTTGCCAAAAACTTGCCAGCATTGAGATGTTGTGCTGAAAAGAACAGGTTCAATCAAGGGTGGAAAGTTGACCTCCATTCCTCCAGACTGTGGCTGCAGCAACCCTTACTCTTAGCTAACACCTACAAGGACTGCATCATCTTTCTAAAAATTATTTATGAACAGAGGGAACCAGTTTTAACTCTGTATCTGCTTCACAAAGCTCGGTATAATACATACACCAGGTATACTAGAAAATTAAAATAAAAAGTGGGCTCGTTCTCTGGCTTGAGGGTGAACTGACACGGTTTGACTGCATCCATACTTTTAAACTCTCCCAGCCCATAGAACACGACGTTCACATTCAAACAGCCCACTGAGACCAGTCCACATTGCCTGTTAACACCTGTTCTAACAGCGAGAGGTGAGAAACCATAGACAGACTACTCTAGGAATTTTTACAAGCTTGCCTTGCAACTGCTTTCTTTACTGGTACCCTTGTAGCCTCTTGGACCACGTAACCACATTCATCCTCTCTCCTTTTCCAGAAACAGCAGAGGACTGCATGTTCCAAGCTGGGGCCAGGAGTAGACCTGTTCCTCTCTGTTCAGCCTCAATTAGCACTAACAATCCAGCTTTGCCTTTCAATGTTTGTTCTGTCTGTTACCACCCAAGGCAGCTGCAGAAAAATCTGGGAAGGGAACATGGAGGCAGTAAGCTTTTACAGAACCTATATAAGACTTAGATGAAACTCCATACTGAGTTTCTGCTATAGTCTAAGGAAAATAATAGTCTGTTCAGGGCCAGGCCCTCTGTCTGAACTCACATTGTCAAAGAAACAGTCGTAGCCATCAGGAGAGGCTTTACTCAGTGCTTCATCCAAAGATGTAACGGTCTTGTAATTAAAGGCTTCATCAAAGCCTAATTTTTTCAGATAAGCAACCTTGTCATCTGAGCCAGCACAGCCAACCACTTTGCAACCCTGCAAGGAAAGAAAGAGAAACATTTCTAAAGGCCCTCACAACACGGGATGCTTGCCCTCCTGATCATTCATGGCCTTGATCATTCATAGTCTCAGAAGGCCAGGTCAGCCTTCTGAGGTGAAAGGACAAGCAGTCCATGCCACTCACCCCAATTTTAGCAAGCTGCCCCACCACAGAGCCCACAGCGCCCGCTGCAGCATTAACCAGCACTGTCTCTCCTGGCTTCATCTTGCAGACCTCGAACAGACCAAAATATGCAGTAAGGCTGTGAAGAAAAAGAAAGATGCTCAACAAGCAATAAAAGAAAACAGACACAGAGGTCTGAATTGACCACGATAAATCAAAATATCATCACAACCAGAACAAGATTCAGTTTTCCTCATTCCTTAAATTCTATTAAAAAAAAAAAAAAAAAAAGTGCAGCTTTTTAAATTGGCTTGTAAGCACATTCACTTCTGTTATAAGGCTACAGACACTCCAGAAAAATACGACACACTAGTGGGAAGCTGGGTGGTGTGGTAGAAGTCTGCCTTATGTGAAAACAGCTTCCATTGGGCTCACAAGTTGAAGGAGTAAGAAGTAATGAGATCAACTGGCCCAAAATCCCAAGAAGTTTCTCTTTAATTTCTTCTAATTTCAGGTATAGAGCTTCCCACTTGTTCCTAACTGAAAGGGTGAATTGCTGCTGTCTAAAAAAAGATGCATCTAGAGTGATGTCAAAATGAAATCTGAGGAGTTCTGCATTGCTCAGAATACTACTACAATTTTTAAAGCCTTCTGTGTCAGCAAGACTCATGGAGTCCTGAGCTCCTGTAAAAACTACGCAGAAGGAGACAAGAAATATGAACAGGATTCTGAGAGAAAGCAATAGCGTGATTATTGCTTCTCCTGCATCATAGCTCTGTCTTCATCAGTGTGATTTAAAGGACTGCTATTTTCCTCCACCTGATGCAGCTGTCTCTTGCCCTCTTGACAACAATTCTGGAAATACATTGATAGCAGAAAAGCACAATAGGCAGAAGCAGACTGGCCAATAAAGCACTGAAATTCGATCTGCTCAGTTAATTAAATAATAGTTAATAACAAATTAATTAATTTCAAATATATTAAATAAATAATAATCCACTCTGGTTAATCCAGACTGGACTTGATTCTTTCCAGCCCCTCCTGGGTCCTCTTCCCGCTTTACCACAAATCCTCAAGGACAGGCACCCTAATCCAAGACAAATTTCTGATCAAAAGGACTTCAGACCCTCTGTAGGGTGAGGGCGTCCTGACACAAACATGTTTTTTGTGTTTGTTTTTTTTTTTCTTTTTTTTTCTTTTTTAAAGCAGAGTGACCAGACAGCATAATAGTAGAAAAAGATGATGGAAAAAAGATCAGAAACGCCCTGCAGAGCAAAATCCAGAGGACAGCTTCCTTTGGATCGTAATACTCACCCTGGCATGCCAACTGTCCCAAGAGCCAGAGATTTGGGGAGTGATTCTGGCCAGCTTGAAGGAAGGAGATGGAGGCCCTTCCCGTCAGAGATGAAATGACTTCTCCAGCCACTATTAGCCACAACAAAGGCCCCAACCGCAAAAGCTGGATTCTTGCTTTCTACAATCCTGTTCAAGCAAAGAAAAAAGAATAAAAAAAAATAAAAAAGAAAGATTATCCTGTCAGAGAGAAAATCGTAACTGTCTCTCTCATCTTTTATTCCTGTTGCCCTTTGATGCAGAAGAAAATAAATACTTCATGTCAGGACATTTAGTCCATATCCTACTGATGCTGTAGGCTTCTGATGCCTTCCCTGGAATAGCTACTGTGTCTTATCAGCATAGAAAAGTTGGACATGAGGATTCTAAACTCAGCCTGACCTGTGACAAATGAATAGCATCAGTCTGGTATGAATTCAGACTGGGCTCCTATGAGCTCAAAGGTAGGAAAGAGGATGCTGGGATTAAAGGATGGAAAAGCAAGAAGCTGAATCACAAACAGGCTACAAAAAGCAGTTCCCTTTTCAGAAAACCTGCACCTCATTTAAAAGTTGAAGATCCTGAAGAGGGAACCTCTTGTAGTAACAAAATGCTGCTTAGGAACAGATGGAAGGCAGTATCTAATAATAGAAGTTCACACTTAGGATATCTCCATGTAAAACAGAAATTCCACTTTCTCATCCCAACACGAAGATTAGCTTGGGAAGGAGTAGGTAAGCACCCTTGAAATATTGAAAATACCCCAGCCCTCAGTGTTCCTACAGAGAACCACAAGAGTCGGAGGTTACAGATGTTCTCAGATGGCTACTTAGAGGCAGTGCAGCAGGAACAAGCAGACAAAGGGAACCATCTGTATAGCTAAATAATTACCACAAGATTGGAAAAGGATAGATTTAAGATCAGATAGCCTTTTGACTACATCTAGAGTTGCATCTTAAGTGACACTGAGATAGTCACAGCCGGAATTGTAAGCATGCATGGTCTGGGGCTTGCAATTTCTGCACATCAGATTTTAAAACGTGAAGTTGACCCTTCACATCATGCACAGAGGTTGGCACTTTGTGCCTCTCCTTGTAATTTTGACTCCAGAAATAACATGTAGTTTGCAGAGGCATAGATGTTCTCCAAGAAGGCAAAAGAGGTTCTTTCAGGAAAAAATACATTCCATTCCAATGTAGATAAGGAATACAGTTTAAGCAGTATGTAGACTCATCTCAAAAAAAAACAACATGACATAGGCTGCAATGTCCCAAATGTCAGTACATTTCTTTGACATCTGCTACATGGATGGAAAGCAAGAACTGAACATCTTACCTGGCAACCTGTGTGCCTATCATTATGTCTCCTTCCTTCATGTCCCTTTGACTGTAAGGTCTGTAACACAGGCAGAGACACAGCTTATTGTAAGCAACTTCAGTGATCTTCCAGGTATACTATGAAGTAGTAGCTACTGCCTGACCAAGAAATGGAAGTCTCCTTCTCCTTCTCCTTGAATACTAACACAGGCATATCAGCAACTGACCATTTAGAATATGTATCCTTAAGAAAAGATTGCTGAAATATGAGACTCGG
The DNA here is from genome assembly GCF_963932015.1 of Anas acuta. Taxonomy (NCBI): domain Eukaryota; kingdom Metazoa; phylum Chordata; class Aves; order Anseriformes; family Anatidae; genus Anas; species Anas acuta. Next base: position 67,445,999 of record NC_089017.1, read on the forward strand.
GTAATGTGGGATACTCCCAGTACATGTTCTTTTTAATGTTCAGTTGTGAGCTCAGGTGAGTTAACTTTTCCAGCAATTTAAAAAGAGGGGAAGAAAATAAAAAGGGGGGAAGATGACATACCTCATGTATGGATCAACACTAAGAAACACTGATTCAAGCAGCAACTCTGAAACAAAAGACAAAGCAAATTACTGGGCATCAGTGGTACAATACAGCATAGGTTCCACAAGCCAGTCTTTTAACAAAAGCCTTAGGATTCCCAAAAGTTCAAAAACCCCATATATCAGCATAAAAAACTACCCAGAAGCAGCTATGGCATTCAGTAGCTTTGTCTGGATTACCACTGTGCTCTTACAAGACGCTCTCAGAAATGTCCCTCTAGAAAGCTGGCTTCTCTCCTGTCCTGTTTTTCTTTATCTGCCTCCTCTCTCTGCAGAAGACTCAGTATCCTCAGGCCAGAACCCCTGAGCAAAACACTAACTTTTTTGACCTTTATATATAAAAAGCCTTCTCAGGATTCATCCAGCAGAGGGTGGTAAGAGACCTTGGCACATGTGATATATAAGCACCACTTTGCTCCCTTGAACAGAAAGCACACGTTTTCTAGGTAGCGTAACATGCATTAGCTGTTCACCTCCATCTAACAATGCTTTTCATTGCCCATGCTGCAGCAGCCGAGTTCACATAAGCTAGAAATATATTTGGGCATAAATATTCCTGCACAGCCAGCTCAGAGTGAGCAGGAAGAAAACTGTGTGACATAGGAAAGGCTGCCTCTTTGAAATGACTCTGGGTCATTTAAATACCTGCATGCATCATTCTTTTTGCTTAACTGCGTATGAACTCTGTAGAACTACACATGCTATGAAATTGCTGAAAAGTACCTATAAGAGAGATCATATTTCAAACCTTCAACTTGTAAACCTAAACAGTACTACTAGCACTTTAATGAGTTTTCTTTGACACACCTGCTAAACTGGAGTAAACTTTGTAAAGGACAGTGGAGTGATGAACAGCATGGTGTGCATGTGCACGTGAAGCCAAAAATCAAGGTTCATTCTTTTATCAACATTTCCAGCGTTAAATATGTTACTAAAGTCTCCACCCTTTTCCAAACATAAACACATAAGTAAAACCTGTGTATTTTTTTTCTCTTTTTATTCACATTCTCATGCTGTTACTATGGTCAAAAATCACAGATAATCATTGATAAAAAGTACATTTTGAATGCAGGCAGAATTTTCCTAGAAGTCTTCTTCTTTACTTCTTTAAATGAAAGACCAGCTCCAACTGACTTCAGCCTTAACTACTCCCAGTTGTGGCCCCACTCTCACTGCAGTGGGAGGCCCCCATGACTATCCCTCAATACAAAAAAAGTTTCAGGTAAAACTCTCCTATGAATTCTCCTTCATTCTTCTAAGAAGAAAGACCAAGAGAGTTGGGGATGTTCAGCCTGGAGAAGAGAAGGCTCCGGGGAGACCTCACTGTTGCCTTTTAATACTTAATGGGTTTTATAAAAAGGATGGAGAGGGACCCTTTACTCAGGTAGATAATGACAGGACGGGGGGAATGGTTTTCAACTAAAAGAGGATAGATTTAGATCAGACATTAGGGAGAAAACCCTCATTGTAAGGGCGGTGAGGCACTGGCACAGGCTGCCCAGAGGAGCTGTGGCTGCCCCATCCCTGGAGGTGCTCAAGGCCAGGCTGGATGGGGCCTTGGGCAGCCTGGGCTGGTGGGAGGGGTCCCTGCCTGTGGCAGGGGGTTGAAACTGGCTGATCCTTAAGGTCCCTTCCAACCCAAACCATTCTGTGATTCTATTAAAAGATTCTTTGAAAACCCACTGCCAGAGGTTACCGTCTTCCCCAGCTTCCTGCAAAGGATTTTGCAAGGTAAAGCAGATGACAATTTTACAGCAGTAAAGCATCTTTGTGTATTACTAGAGTTACATCACCTGCTGTGGCCAAGGTTCACTTCTCTTTCTCCTTCTAAATTAAACGAATTCCACTTCCTTGCAACGGTTGGTTTTGAGGGTGTATCACTTCAGCAATTTTCTCCAGCAAAGTTTATTTGCAATAAGAGTCCAAAATCTTTCCCATGAGGCACCATGTGTGATTAAGTGCTATGGGACTTTGAAAGGCATGCCAGAGCCACCACATGCTGGGGCTAAAGTTCAGCCTCCTAATTCCATGTGTATAATCAGATGCCAGCATGTCTGAAAATGCACTAAACCCATCAGCACACATGTCCTTGAGCAATTGCTCGGCTCTGCCGAGGCACATGGTTTGCCACAAGCTGTGCCAAGCCTTTTTTGTGAAAATCTGAGCTCGAGAAACACGTGGACAGTTCTACAAATGCACAACAACCCCCAGGCAACAGCTGATGGCGCTCCCCTTACCTCCATTCTGTAGGCTTGGCAGCTCGATCTTTTTCAGGTCAAAGTCTCTGGGCTTGGGGAAGCCCTCAAAATGCTTCTTCAGCACCCACACCTTGGCAGTCACCATTCTGCAAAACAAACAGCACAGTCGGTAAGCGCCTGCCAAAGAGACACCGAACAGTGTCAAGCCGCTCGCTGGGGCTTCTTGTGATTTCAGGGAGCACAGAAGCCCAAGCTTGACTGCCTGCTGTCACACCAGAAGGCTTCTGCCTGCACCCCGCAGCAGCAGCAGCATCTGCCCCTGCACATCTCTGCAAAGCATGCTCACTGTCCAGCAGCCTGGCTGGCTGCAAGCCAGGCGTGGGAGGTCAGCCCCAGCAGGAGGCACAGCTCCCGCGCTAAAGAAAATCCACTGGTTTAAAGAAGAAAAAAAAAAAAAAAAAAAAGAGAGAGAAGAAAAAAAAAACTGCTGAACTTGCTATTTTGCCCTGGTCACATGAGATGAGTGGTGAATCTGGACCTGTACAAGCTTGAAACAAATTCCTGCAAGCCAGGAATATGAAGGCAAGAAAACACTCCTTCATACTAAGCCTGCCGGTGACACCCCACATGTCTAAATTAACAGCTTCTGCGGCTGCCAAGCTCAGGGCTTGGAGCAGGGAGCACATCCTCACCAGCATTTTCTGTGCAACGTGGAAACAAACACATGGCTTGTGTTTGTTTTACCCTCTCGTTCCCTTTCTCCTGCTTGTAAGCGAGCACATGCACAAACCCAGAGGAAGAGGGGCTCATACTTGGAAGAGGTGGCTGGAAAATTGTCTTCTGCTGCCAAGTCCAGGTCCTAGGCTTCTGTAGCTGGTGCTGCCGGGGTCTGGGCTCCTCGACAGGCGTCCTGGAAGGCAAGACAGTGTTTCTCGAGGCATTTATCAGCAGAGGGAGCACCGCCCTCAGTCCACTCGCCCCGGGCCCAGAGCCAACCTTGTGCAGCCTGGTGCACCTACCGTGATTCACCCTCCTCCTGCATGGATCCCCAGCTACCCCGAAAAAAAAAACAACACACACACACATCCTGCCCCAGCTTGCAGCAACGCTTTTGTCCCAGAGCTCCACTGCCTTCTGCTCCTTGCTTCCCCGTGCAATAACCCTGCACAATGCAAAGGCTGCCAGGGCTTCATGCCAAAGGTCTCCGTGCTAAGGAGCGAGGCTGAAAGCAGCACCCAGACCCTGCGTGCAGCACAAAAGTCAGAGGAAACTTAGCAGCAGCTGCTGCATTTGGCCTACATTCTTTTATTATTGTTATTGGGAGTGCAGGCAGCACTCCCTGCCCTTTCCATCCGCTGCTGCTCTGGCTGTGGTACCAGCTGTGCTCACCTGTGCCCCCCAAAATTGTGCTGCAATGCTGCAGCAACAACGCAGCGAACCCAGTAACAGGGCTCACAGGGGGAAAAGCTGAGTCTGCATTAACACAAAGCTGATTTCCGATTTCACTCCCATGCTCACGAGCACCGAGGCGTGTTTTTCCTAGCAGCGTGTCCTGCACCCAGGCACACATCCCATGGCACTCCAACCAGGGACTCTCCGTGTCAGTGGTGCTGGCTCAGCCAGCAGCCACACGTGTATGGGAACCTCGCAGCCGTCCTGTCCCACCCTCCTGAGTCATTAACGACTTGCTCTCTGCTTTTTGTTTCTTCTTTGTGTGCCTCAAGGCTCCAGCCCTGTTCTTTACCTTCCCACCATTATCTCTTGATAGCTTGATTCTTCTGTGCTTAGACATGAATTGATAAGGAGGAAGTTGCCCAACTCTGATTAAAGGACTCTACAGGATAAATGGCCACATTTTGTAGTGGTTCAGTAAAACCTTTAGTGAACTGAACTTGTCATAGCCACTATCTCAGCTTTAAGACCACCAACCACTGCACTGTGAATCGACTTTGTTGTCTTTGTTGTCAGTCCCTATGTGTTTCAATAGTACATTTACTTTGTGCGCTCTCTGTATCATGAGCTGCATAAAGAGTAAAGACATCAAATTTCCCTAAATAACCTCAAACATTTGTGTCTTTAGGGTATGGTTTCCTAGCCTGTGCTTGCCAGCTTAGTACAAAATTGTCTTAGAAGCCTGTCAGTAGCAAGCCAGTCCAATGCAAATTTGGGGTTAGGCTAACAGTTCATCTTGCTGCCAGTCACAATTAATATGCAGATATGGCTGTGGTAGTTATTTCCTTTATTTCCACTTAGAGCAGGAACAGCTAAACTTCTGCACTGAAAGACAGGGGTATGCCTAAAAGCCAAGAGGGACAGTTTGTAGGTCGGTGACACCAGCCACCCCAACAACAAAGCTGTTCAGGAAGCCAGCATCCGATCCAGTCCCCTTACGGATCCACCTCAGGCAGTTTTCTGCAGCATTTCAAAGGAATCTGCCAGGCATCAGCATAAGGAACTTCCTAAATACTTAAATATGCACTTCCCTTCAAAAGGACTTCTTGGCAGTAAATTCCTGGCTGTAAAGCCTGTCAAGGCAGTCATAACTCAGAAGTTGCTGTGGGATTCCCTGTATACTACAGGACTCCCAATTACCTGGGAGTGAATACAGCCTCTAACTGTAAATGCCAGTAAGTCTTAGCAAAAATCACCTGTTCATCCTCTCTGGCTTAGCTATTAAAATTATTTGTCCAATTTTTTTTTTCCCTGTAGTAAAAAAAAAAAATAAAATAAATAAAATGAGGTAAAGGCAAACCACTCCCGTGCTAGGTTTGGCAGGCACTATGCTGCAAACATCTGAGCAAGCATGACGCTGCATTGTGAAACAAAGCTGCAACTTCACTCCTTCATGCAAAGCTGTCGAGCCCTAGAAGGAGGGCAAAGACCAAAGGTGAGAAGTCATTGCACAGGAAAAAGGCCGTGCCACGGAGCACCTGCTGCGAGGCTGTCACCCTGAGAGGTTCAGCTGCTCTGCTGAATTAGCTTGTGCAGGGAAAGCGAAACTAAGACCCAGCAGGGGTCTTTCCAGTGCTGGAAGCAGGCAAGGCCTCATCCATTTCTCATCCTTCCCTTTCTCACCCATTGTTTTGTCTCAGTTACAGGGGCAACTTGCACTGCTACAGTCCATTTCCCCGGCCCAAACGCCCGGCCCATCATGGGGACTAGAATGACCGCAGGGCAGTAGCAAAGTGCCCAAGGCCCGTATCAGCCCTTACCCCAAAACCACAGACACAAATCCTACAAAACGTGTTTATTGCTCATCCCGTGGGGGCTTTGTTTTTCCAGCAACACCTGCCACAGAGGCCCGCCCGTGGGCCCACCACCGCCTCCAGAACGCCCTAATCCTCTGACTGCGGTTGCGACCTGCGGAGAGGGGGAGCACACGTAAGGGGGGCACAGCCTGCCCCCTGCGCACAAATCCTGGCTCTGGGGGGTGCACCCAGGCTCCAAGGGGCAGGATCTCACCAGAGGAAGGCTTCTTCTGTGCTGCTGGCACCTCCCGCAGCCTGCAAAAACAATAGCCCTCATCAATGTCCCCCCACAACTCTTGCATGGCCTCACGCAGTGCTTCAGGCTCCTTCAACCCCTCTCCTGGCTGAATGGCCCCACTCACTCACCTGTCACCTTTCCTGTGGCAGACCAACTTTGTCTGCTGCGTGGTGCTGGTCAGCAGGGCATCCTGGTTGCTGCTGAGGTGCTCTGCACAGGTTTGCTCGGGGATGACCTGGCAGAGGAAACCAAAGCGGGGCGCAAGTTTAGGGCCTGCTAGGACCATTCCTTGCTGGCCAGTGGTGTCCCCCCTCCCCCCCCAGTGTCAGACCTCACCTCTGGGGTGCTGGCAGCAGGTGAGGTCTCGTCCATTTCTGCAGATGATGATTCTTGGTCCGTGGGCAGGACAATGCCAGCTCTCGTGTCCTCTTCTATTTCTGATGTAGAGGAGGCCCCCTCCATAGGCATGGCCCCCTCTGCGTGTGTGTTGAGGAGAGGAGGCGCCCTGGGTGAGTGGAGCACGCCTGCCAGCATGGCCCAGCAGAGGAAGAGGCCCTGAACACCGGGGCCAGGGCACAGCTGAAGAAATACCCTGCGGCCCGTGTGGAAACAGAGCTGCAGGCGCTCCTCGGAGAGCTCCTGCACGGCCAGATTTACACACCGCAGTGGAAGCAGCCTGGAGGAAAATCGAGTTACTGGGGTGCTCCCCCCCAGTGCTAGAGGACACGGCACAGCAGCAGACACAGCCCCTCTGGGGCTGCCCCACATCACGGCAGGGAGGGCAGGGAAGGTTGGTTATGGGGCCAGGCGGTACCTGGTGAGCTCCAGTCCCTCAGCTGGAGGGGCCGCAGGGGCAGCCAGGAGCAAGGTGTCGGGCATCGCTGCGCTGGGAGCAGTGCAGGCCACCCCCATGGTGATGAGGTGGACACGGTTTGTTACTGGAAGCATCTCCCCTCGCGGGCCAACCTGTGTGGGTGCAATTTGGTAGCACGGGAGCCTGCTTTCAGAGGCAGGATGTCTAACCTCTGCCCGGCCCTACCTGGAAGAAGTTGCTCTCAAACAACGGCGCGTTGCGCAGGAGGCCAAACTCCCCTGCCCGCAGCAGGCGTTTCAGGGGGCCTGGGGACATGGCTCTCTCAGCACACTGTGCCTCTGAGAAGCACGTGTGGGTTTCTGCTGGCCTCGCCGGGTGGATCACTGCTCCGTCACAACACTCCTGGGGTTCAGCCTTCACCTTTTGTACCCACACAGCTGCCACCCTGCTTGGGACTGATGCCTCAGTGCTGCAAAGCAGCTTTTTGTGTCGGTGAGAGCATCAGCAATCTCTGTGACATCAGTGCTCTGCCACATCCAAGAGGGGTGGCACTCATGGGCTGAGACAAAGACAGTGTAATGATGAGAAATGACAGAAAATGAAGGGAAAACAAGGATAACAGAATAAAAAAAGCAAGTGATGCACAACGCAATTACTCACCGCCCACCAAACAATGCTCGGCCAGTCCCTGAGCAGCAGCAGCCCCCCTGCCAACCCTCTTAGTTTTACTGTCTCACACAACACCTCGTGGCATGGGACACCCCTTTGGCCATTTGAGGTCAGCTGTTCCCTCCCTGGCAGGGCAGCACACAAAGCTGGAAAGTCCTTGGCTCCACACCCAAGATGAAAATATTAAAAACAATACCCGATAGGAAAGAATAACTTAGAAGCCCACAGGTAAGAGCGAAACGAGAATACTGCAGGTGACCTGGACAGACAAACAGTGCCAAAGGTCCTCAGTCGTGACTTCCTGGGGACCAAAGGCTTCTTTATAGAGCTTTCTCTACTGTCCCTTGATACAGTCCAAACACATGCTGCACCATCATGAATTGCAAAACTTCATCAGAGCTATTGAGACATACCATGGCACAGCAGTTCAGCTTCCTTCATTTGCAGGGACATGCCTGCATGAGAAATGTTTCCTTTGCTTTATTTTACAGCTGCCAAAGCTAACTTTTTTTTTTTTTTTTTTTTTTTTTTTAAGTTACATTCACCTTAGATTTCAACATTTAATTGAAACTCTAAACTTGACTACATCAAACAAGGTATTCTGTTTCAGAGGAGAAGGACAGAGGCTTGTATTTGATGTTGTAAAGTCATTGCAGAACTTCAAGGCTAACTAAGCCCAGCAGGTGAGGGCTCCCTCCCTCATTCTGCTGTCCATTACCTACCTCTACAAAGGTTAAGCACCCCAGACCCTTGTCATGCCCTAATGAGACAACTCTGGCCCTCTCTGCTGTACTGCTTTGAGTACACATCAGGGAATTTACACATATACTTACCTGTGCCTGCAACTCCTCTGAGGCCATGTTCTGAATTTCTGTAACATTACAAGTGCAGATTCATCTTTGAATGAGCTCCTACTCGTGATACATGCAACCAGCTTCAAGAAGGAAACTCACTGCTCCAGCCTACCTGAGACACAGCTGTTATCTGGAGGTCTGCACGTTAGACAAATTCATTACCATCACAGTGTATCTGTATTAAGGAGACTGAAACAGATACATGGAACAGATTAAAGGATAAGAGAACAGGAGCATCCTTGGATAACGCCGTCCTAGGCCTCCCAGATGCCACAAAAGACAAGCTGTTCTCCTGGTGGTGCTTGCTGCTGACAGATTTGTCTCTAACAGCTGATAGTCACTGACTAGTTCAGTGAACTCTGAGACATTTCCTACAATCTGTAGACAATCTGTGTATCTTCCTGTCCTGCTTTCCTTCCTTCCTCCTTCTCTCCCTCTATACTCTTGCTTTCTCACCCAGATGTTCCCAGTGTCTCATAAGGCACATATCTTCAGCCACCATGGCGCTTCCAGGGTTTCTTCTTCCATCCTTTTTACTGTTTCAAAGTTCATCACCTACGGAAAATATTAATTGAAAATGAAATGCATACATATGAAGCTTACACAGTATAAGCCCTCCTTCCCTGTGGAAACAAGGTAAAATGCAGTCCCCGTTTCAAGTTTACATGCAGTCTACCACAAGCAAACTTGGGAGAGTGATAACAAGAATTACATTTTCCACTGGCATTTAAAACATTGCAGATTTGTAGACCTGAATAAAAAAATGATCCCTCCACCACCACCTCCCTTCCTCCCTTCTTAGCCTGCCTACCTCCCTTTGTCTAGTTCAGCCCCTTTGCTTTGTGAAGAGCTGGGCCTCTCCAAATCTTCACGGGAGCGTTGTCATGGTGATTCCCTGAGGCTGCTTTACTAATCTTTTACACAAGTGGAGACCCGGAAAACAATAGCTCTTCAAGCTTGTTGCTCTGGCAGAGGAGTTTGCCATTAGAAAACTCACTGTGCAATATCCTATTTCCTTATGCACTGAGGTGGATTGCAGACTATTTTGGGTCTCACTCTCTACTTCAGGATCCTTGTTCTCAAAGGATTCTTCATGAGAACATCAGCTTAAGCAGATACACACTTTCCACCTCAGACAAAGACTTTAGTACTAACATAGGGAGAAAACAAAACAAAACAATATAAGAAAAAACACCACCACAAGAAACACCAAAACCCTAATAAGAACCAACCTTTATTCTAGACTAGAAATACACTTTGGTCTCAGTTATCTGGCAGAAGGAATACAAGAATTTCTAAATTGCCGGCCTAATATTTGATCTGGTGTTAAACCTTTGTTCTTGCTTCCCTTCCCAAACTGCAAGATTTATGAATTTCAATGTGCGAATCAAACTTTGAGTAACAGAGTGGATTTACCAGTTAACGTGTGGTCCAAAAAGTCCAAGGAAACTGAACCACAACGAACTCTAGTGGATCTCAGATGCTATTGCTCAGTGCAAGGAAATTTGTATCTGCTTTAGATTGAGAAACTTTTATTAATAACATTTAAGCAAGTCATCCTACATAAAGACAGCCAGGAATCAGTGATAAACTGATCATTGACACAATCTCCTACAGTACAGAAATAGCCAGATGGTGATATAAAACGGTGCACAAATGCATAATAAATTAGAGAACTGGCCAGGCTGATGGACCTGAAGAATTGTGCTCAGTGGTACAAAATCCTTAGGGATCATATCAGGAGCAATAATGACCGGGACAGTGGGTAGAGTACACCATTAGGAGGTCCATGTGCTGTAACACATTGGGAAGAACAGTCAACGTGCCTCAGAGCAGGCATGCTACTGCAAGGAGCTCAGCAGGCTGCAGAAATGGATTAACTAGAACCTTGACAAGTTCAACAGCTACTGCAAAGTAGCCCCTGCAAAGGGCAAGACAAGCTAAGCATGGGCTGGATGGAGTGCAACTTAACAGCCAACAACCAGGAGGTTGTCCTGGTGCACAAAAAGAGCATGGGGGTGAGCAGCATGTCCTTGCTGCAAAGAAGGCTGCATCCCAGGATGTGTGTAGAGGTGTGCAGCCAGCAGGCTCAAGGGGCTGACCCATCCCCACCACGCTGAACTTGAACTCAGCTGCACCTGGACTGTAGCTGATCTGCTTGGTCTGGCTTTGACCATGTGCTCAGACCAAAAGACTTTCAGAAGTTCCTACCAAACTAAATTATTCTATGAATACATAATGGCAACTTGCACTCACAACTCATAATTAGCTTCCTGTACAAGAAGGAGTGTTTACTTGGTATAAACAACCACAGGCATTAACACCCAATGAACTAAAACTAATATAACATTGTAACTTTCCTTGCCCCTAATATTTATTTTGCTTGTTTCTGCTTATTATTTAGAACAGGTTTCCACATGACACTCTTCAAAACAGCTGAAGAAACAGAAAAATTTCATGGGAGATTTACTCTGGTTGAACACACCCTAATGTCTTTCACCAGAACGGAGCCCTCAGAAAGAAAAACAAACAATTATCTCCTCCCAACTATCAATAGCATCATAGCTTGATTTGCAAAGAAATCCCAAACCCTTACAATTATAATATTTGTCCACACAAAAGACTTAGTGCTTCATCTCATGAAATAAAAAAACAGTGCTGTATTTTATGTATCTACTGTAACGTGCTTTCAATGTTTAGATTCATCAACTGCCAGCACACTAGTGATTTAAAAAACAAAACAAAACAAAAAAAAATTACTTTCTGAGCTGGTTGTATCATTAACTTGTGTTTTACTACCATGTACTTAATAAAATCAACCCCCTTCCTAATTCCTAAAATAATCCTGTTTTAAAGAAACGAAGCTATACTGTATGTTTGCTTTGCCAGAATATTTAGTTAAGACTTCAGAGTTAGGAAAGGTATCTGCCATACGTTTGGTATAATACACAATCACATAATAGAATTGAAAATTCTCAATAATAAACAGCTGCTATAAACATAATTTCCTTCCTCAGTAAACATGCTATATCCACAGCGACAAGATAACTGCAGATCAAATAGCTGCATTTTTTCAAAATTGAATATTGGCATTAAAACATTTTACCGTGACACCAAATAAAGTACTCAACTTTTAGGGCTTACTTTTACACTTCAGAAAGGATAAAGCTGTCTCTCCTGTACATGTCACCTGCAAGCAGAGAACATACATGGTTATCTTTACAGTTGGAAGCTTCTCATACCAGAAGCGGTTCCTCCTTATTTCATGTTTCTTACTCAGGTTTCAGGAGGAGAAGGAACTGCTGGAGCAGCTACACCAGGGCTCACAGCCCCCAGCATGATTCACCACTCAACAACCACTCTGGCCCTTTGATGAGCAAGCAGGTGCTGCCTGCAGCCTGGCACAAGCAGCTGCTTCTCACAGAAACCAATCTGGATCTGGTCTTCAGGCAACAAACACTCAAGCATGCCTGACACAGATTTTTTTTTTTTTTTTTGGCCTTACATATAAATGATTTGAAAATAAAACTGGTATTTAGTGTGACTGCACAGTCACATTGGCTCAGAGTGGTTCTTCCCAGTACTTCAAAATACTTCTTCTCAGTGTGGTGTCCAGGTGTTAGCAGCTGACAGGACATCATTACATGCCTCCAGGTTACAAAACTGCTAGAAGCAATGTTGTCACAGTAATACCTTAGCCAGATGCAATGACCCAGCTGCATCAGATCTAATTCCTGAAGCATTTATATATAATATAAGTGCTCCCATGTGCCTGGTGACAGGACAAGGGGGAATGGGCTAAAGTTGCGCCAGGGGTGTTTTAGGTTGGATCTTAGGAAGAACTTCTTCACCGGAAGAGTTGTTAGACATTGGAATGGGCTGCCCAGGGAAGTGGTGGAGTCACCTTCCCTGGAAGTCTTTAAAATACATTTAGATGTAGAGCTTAGGGATATGGTTTAGTGGGGACTGTTAGCGTTAGGTCAGAGGTTGGACTCGATGATCTTGAGGTCTCTTCCAACCTAGAAATTCTGTGATTCTGTGATATATTGATTCAAAGATCAAAGCCAAAATTCCTTGAAGTGGTATATTCTTTATTGCAGCACTGGATGCACGGGGGATCTCTCCACCTATCGTGCATACCCAAAGCGGAAAGCAGTCTTGAATTTATCAGCAGGAATCTGCTCAGTTGGCATGTTTCTTAATTGCAAGCGCTGGTTGTTGCTAATTCTTCCGTTTGTTTTATCTTTATAATGAACTCCAATGTCCAGTTTTGAGATGTATAATCCTTACATTTGTTTCTCTGTCCGTCTGCCGCTTCCTTATCATGAGTTCCCATGTCTTGTTTCGAGATATACAGTCGATGTCTGGGGATTGTCCTTGCCTCCCCAGTGCCTCCCCAATGCCTCCTTAATCACAACCAACACAACACCAGGCACCCAGTGCTCTTGCAAGGAAACACATTTACAAGCTTTGAATCTGGTCTTTATTAGGCACAAGTGGAATCAGCTCTGTAATGGTGAACAGCCACAGAAATATTTTTGCACTTATTTCGTTCAGAGCACCGTTCCTCCGCTGTGCTTACACTGCCCCCCCCCCCGCCTCAGGGCTGCCCGCCTCAGCCCGCCTCAGCCCCCAGCAGCGCCCGCCCTGCGCGATCGCCTGACCCGAGCGCGCCGCCACCCGCCCCACCCGGGGCCCTTTTCTTTTTATTTCGTTTATTTCCAACCAGCAGCGGCCCTCTGCCGCCTCTCCCTCCCTCCCCAGAAAGGAGGAACGGTGCGAAGCGCGCCACCGGAGACAGGCAGCGCGGCGGACAGCCACGGCCGGGGCGCAGCCTTGCAACGGCCGCGGGCGCCAAAATTGAAGCGTCGGTTGGTGGCGGTTGGTGCTGTCTGTGAGGAGCGGGGCCGGGCGGGCTGCTGGGGTCTGTTTCCAGTTATTTCTTCACCTGAGATATTAATAATTAGTCTTTATTTTCCTTCGTCCGAGGTCCGAAGTAGGCTTCGGGGTAAAAAATTCCCTTTGTTTCCTTTCCCACAGCCGTGTTCTCCTCCCGTTTCCGTTGGCGTTCAGCTGTGCCTGACACAAAACGCGATTTTTTATTTTTTTAATTTATTATATATTTTTCTCCTCAAAACAGGTATTTACAACCAAGAGTCGTTTCTCCGTATCCCTGGGAGGAGTACGCGGCCCGGTCGCTTGGGAAGATGCACATCAAGTCGATCATACTCGACGGGTTCAAGTCCTATGCGCAGAGGACGGAGATCGACGGCTTCGACCCGCTGTTCAACGCCATCACCGGCCTGAACGGCAGCGGCAAGTCGAACATCTTGGACTCCATCTGCTTCGTGCTGGGCATCACCAACCTGACGCAGGTAAGGAGGATTGAACAGGCCTCTCTTCCGTCAGCAGCATTTCGTTACCGCCTTTTGAGTGGTCTCTGGCGGAAGACACGAAGTGGTGCCTCTGTCTGAAAAGATACCACTTCGGAGGCAGCAGCCTGAGGCTGACTAAAGGCAAAACTTGCTTATTTGCATTAAACCTCTGCACTTCTCGATCAGATTGCCAAAATTTGACCAGCTGTTTCATCAGAAGAAGCAAAAAGCCGTTTTCTCACAGTGGTTGCCATTTAAAAGAAAATACGTATGTTTGTATTAAACGCATATTATGTAAACATTGTGTGTGCTGAGATCAAACTGAGTCTTTGTTCTCATGTGATGTTGTTTTCCCCACTGTAATTCTACGCCAATTGAATAGACCTCTAAGGAACACTTTCTGTTTCACTTTCTTCTGAACTGCATAGGGAATAAATACTTTTAAAATACAGACACTAGTGATGAAGTAGTCATCTAGCTTTTTATTCTTCTAAACAGACATCCTGTTTTTGTCAGGAATCTCATGCAGAAACAGCTAGGTAACTCACTATAATGTGAATGCTCTGCCTGTGGTTTTACACGTTCTGAAATTCTTCACATTTAAACACTTTGAAGTTCATTCAAATTTTTTTTTAAATTATTCCATGTGTTTAGGTGCGAGCTGCCAACTTGCAGGATCTTGTTTATAAAAATGGACAAGCAGGAGTTAGTAAAGCAACTGTGTCCATTATCTTTGACAATACTGACAAGAAACGGAGCCCACTGGGATTTGAAAGCTGTGATGAGATCACCATCACCAGGCAGGTGAGTTCTTAATGTATGTATTTGTGTAGAAATCTGCATACATTTTTACCATACTCAATAGAATGATTCTTAAAGGGGGGAAAAAAACTTAAATTTTAAACTTCTTGACTTTTTGTAAGTGAGGCAATGTTTCCACAGTGTGATTAGTAACAGACTGTAGAAGCGGAACCAGTGTACTAGATTAAAATTTTAAATTACTTGGGAAATAAATTTAGCATAATTAAATACAGTGTATCAATAATGTTTTCTATATAATTAAATGTAGTATATCAATAATGTTTTCTACAGAGTTGCACAGAAACGTAATAGCAGTGGTATTATGCTCCTAAAACAAGTTCTGATTTTCTATTTTATGTCTTTCTTCTTAATTTCTGACCTGTGTGTTGAATTTTGTCTCCAAGAGCACAGGAGCCTTTATAAGAAAACCTGCAGAGTTTGGAAGTTGTCTTGTAAACCCAGAACAAAAATGTTGCCCTCTGTGACTGATTATTTTATGTTAGCACTAAAAAGACATCTGAAATACCGATCAGATCTGTTTTGATGTTTCATATGTGTATGCAAGGCTATATAATATGGGACTTACTCAGATTTTTGATCCCTTTAAGTAATTAGCTTGTATTCCCACAATCAAGCTGCTTCTAAATGATATGAAGTTTCTTCTGCTCCTCTTTCTTGCCCAGGTTGTCATTGGAGGTAAAAATAAGTATCTCATCAATGGCTTGAATGCTACCAACACTCGTGTACAGGACCTCTTCTGTTCTGTTGGACTCAATGTCAATAACCCTCACTTTCTCATCATGCAGGTATTGTGTGCAAAAAAATCCAAAAATCTAAAATCCAAAAAGTATAGAAGTGTCATTAAATTTGTGGCAGGACAGGTAGTGGAAGAACACTTAATTTCTTAATTAACGAAAAGCAGCTTAATCAAGTCAAATATTTATTATGTAGCTAAGGTTTCCAGCAGAAACATAACTTTCAGCTCTTACTCTTTCTTCTCATATGCCTTATTGTAGGGTTTTTGTAAAAACATATACCAATTTTGTTTTCCTTTTTATATCTTTATCAGATAAGTTTTTCCCTTAGTATTGCATTTAAAAAAACACTTTTTTTCCTGTTTGGTAAATTCTATGTTAATCAATATTTTGTATGAAGCTGATATACCAGTTGAGAAAAGTCGATCAAGTGAAAAGACCCTTACAAATTTTAATACAAGGACTAAATAAATCTTTGAAATATTTGGATGGAATAATAAAACATAATAGGCTTTACTGTTTCAAATTGTTATAAATGAAGATACAACTCAATCTGAATTTAGTAACATTTATAAAAGGCAAGTAAACAGCGCCAGGTGCACAGGGAGTCTACACTCTACCAACACACACACACAAACATCGAACTTTCTAAATATACAGAACATTGCTTTAACATACTAAACCCACGGATAACATACTAACATACTAAACCTACACAGATGCACAATCAGAAAAAGTATCGATTGAAACATAAATATGGCAAAGCTTTAAAAGGCAAGTGTTTACCAAACAATCCTTGAAGGCTATTACTAATAATGTCCATGACTGGGGGAGCATAGTTGGAGTTGGTAATCCTGGTCGAAGTGCTCCCACATCTTCCATGACTTCATTAATTTTTCTTGGATCATATAACAATGTCCATTTTCCATTCCTTTCTTGATTACACACACTGGAGAATTCCAGGGCTAGTCGTGGGAACAATATGTCTCGCTTTAAGTTGTTCAGCAACTGGGCCTTTGGGCCTTATGTGTCCCCTTCAAAGGGAAACATTTCCATCTCCTTTTCAGGGCCTGTAGGGCCTGGGTCAAAAGGCACGTCCAGGTCAGCAGGGGGCATAACAGCAAAGGCCTGCGATGGCTGTAGCAGCAGAGGGGCCGATGGTGTAGCAGGAATGCCGGTGAACGAACCTGCAGTTCCCTCACTATCTGGCAATCCACACATTTCTGATTTGTGGCCCCACATGGCTCTTTAGGGCCTCAGAGACTGCTCGCCAGGTGCCGAGCAATCCCAGTGCAACCTTGTCGTTTTTCATAGCAGAGTCCCACACCCTGACCTCAATTTGGTCCCATGTTTCAGGATCATAAACTGTCCGATTGTTAATAAAGGGAATAAGCTGTAAGGTTACTAGGACGGTCTTTGTTCCTAGGACGTATGATTCCCCATAATGCGCAACTGCTGACCAGCGAGGGTCTGCTTCTCTCAGCTTGAGCTTCTTTCCAGCTCCGGTGTGCCTATTTCCAGCGACTTTCTGTACAAGCTTCTCTGAGTGGTTTGCTGACTTTGGCTGAACCTATTTTCATGAGGCGATCAATGTGCCTGTTCCCGTCCTGGTCCTTGTTCTGCTAGCCTGTCCCTATTCATTTATTTTTTCTACTGATTTATTGATGACGTAACTTCATTGTATCATGTTTTCTTTTTTTTTTTTTTTTCTTGAGGACAGGCTCCCTTCTTATACCCTTCACCCCACAGCAGTCCTTTTCAAACAACTTGTCATTGGTCAAACAACTTTGCACAGCAGCCAGCAACCCCCCAGCAATTTCCATGCCTTAAGAGCGGGAGAACAAGCAACCTGAGACTGGCATGGCATGGGGTGGCTCCTGAATCACCCTTCTTTATTCCCTCTAAACTCTTTACATTCCCGATGGCCTCATTGTTAAGATGTTATCACCAACCACAGGGCTTTTGAACCCCATGGCCACACTCCCCCATCTCCTCCTTCTTTATTAACATCAACCATCTTCTTGACATGAATTATTATTCCACGTATCACAAAATAGAATTGTCCCAATTTCCTGTTTACTTATTTATTTATTTATTTTTAAAAAGTCAGTATCGCACCCATTCTGCTCCCCCTTGTCAGATACAAGCTAAGTGACCAAACAGCCAACCTACAATTAAGAAGTGATTTAAGATTTGCAAAGTGATTGTATAAAACTAGATTATCCTTACAGGGAAAAAAAAAAGTGTTTAAGCTTGCAGTATAGCATATAAAATTTATGTGTGACTTTTAATTTTATTTTTTAGTATAGCATGGTAAATCGTCATCATTTTTGATTTATCTTTCTATAACCAGGGACGAATTACCAAAGTCCTAAATATGAAGCCACCAGAGGTAAGAAAACTGTGGGATTTTTTTTTCTGGAATTTTACTGGTTTATTTTGAATGACAGGAATCAGTATTTTGGGTGGAAAATAACAACAACAACAAAAAGTAGGGATATATGATGTTCAACTCAGTTCTGAATTGTTTGATGTTATACAAAGAAGTAACGTTAGAATTTTGATGTTTTATTTTAGATTTTGTCAATGGTTGAAGAAGCAGCTGGTACTAGGATGTATGAATGCAAGAAAATGGCTGTCCAGAAAACCATAGAGAAGAAGGAAGCCAAACTGAAAGAAATTCAAACGGTACTATATGTTGGAAAGTGTACTTTCTTTTAGTTGTTCTAGATACTGAGTAACTAGTGCAGCGCGTTTTTTTTTTTTTTTAACTTGTACAATATTTCACTTCTGTGTGTGGAACTAACCATTAACACTCAGAGTTTTAAAAATCCGAATACAGATGTTCTGGTTTGTGTTTCAGGTCTTAAATGAAGAGATCACTCCAAGTTTAGAGAAACTGAAAGAGGTAAGTAATAATTAGTAGAGTGGCAGAGGCCTTAAAGTACTGAATACTTTCAGCAGCTCTGAACTAGTGTGTGGTAGCTAAGACTTAACATGTTTTCAGGCTTTGTAGAATCTTTTAGGAGATATAAAATTTATCTTCTGTCCAAATGCAGACAATGTTATGTGCAGTACTTGCAAGAAATCCTGAAGAGAAATGTAAGGAGAAAGAACTAAACAAGAGAAGTAATAAAAATAGCAGTTAAATTTCTATTTTAGTTCTTAAAAATCCTGTGTCAAGTGGAGTTCCTGCTATGGAATCAGCTACAAGTGTACTTTTATCTAGGATTTTCTTAAGCAGGCTTGCAATGTACAATACCGAATATTTCTTAACATGGAGGATCCTTCCTCTTATCAACATATATCAGTAATGTTAGAAATACTTAGAAGTTTTCTATAGCAGTCCTACTTAATAATATTTTTCCACTAAATTTTAGTGTTTTTTCTTCTAATTGGTATCTTTTCTTTTCAGCAACGAATGTTCTATCTAGAGTACCAAAACATAGTGCGAGAAATAGAGCATTTCAGCCGCCTCTGCATAGCCTATCAGTTTGTTCTGGCTGAAGAGACAAAAGTACACACTGCTGATACATTAAAGGAAGCACAGACAAAGATAGGAAAGATTCAAGAATCATTGGCTGAGAATGAGAAGAAGGCAAAGGAACTTCAGAAAGAAATAGCAGAGTTGGAAGAGGAAAGGAACAAGGTGAGATGTACTTGTCTGAAAGTATTAATAGAAGGAATTATATGAGCAGGAAATTATTTTTCTAGATAATATACCCTTTGATTTTTATCTTCCTGTGGCACTTTGTTTAGCTCATACACTGCTCATTATCGTTCACAGCCACTGTCTAAATGATGTCCATTTAAGATTTTCATGTCTGAAAGGCTTTATTACCAATTGCTGTAAATTAGTAACTGAAAAAGATAAGGTTTTCCGCTTGTTTCCATTGTGCATTCAATGGTAAACTTTGCCAGGATTTTTTTTTTTCACTTTTTGTTAGCATCTCAAAAGAAACACATTTCAAACAGGAAACACGTTCAAGTCACTAGTGACCTCAGTTATGGGGGCAGCAAAATTGGTTAGATCCAGGATAGAGCCCACAGGGTGTTTGGATGCCGAAATGCAGCTTTTGTACAGGGGCAGTATCCCATCATAACTAGTGTTGAGCTCTAGTGGCTTCAAATCATTTTGTATTTCTGAGGGAATACAGGATGTAGCCTGTTTGCATTGGAGTCTGTCTGCTTCATTCATCATCTATGCATGCATATCTGTGAACAGGTGAAATATTACAGATACTGTATCATTACATTACATTTCTGTTGTTTCTGATTGTAGGAAATTGGTGATGCGTTCCAGTCACTTGAAGCTACTCTTTCAGAACTTCAAAGACTTGATGCTAAAGCAAGAAGTGCTCTTGATCTCTTGAAGGAGAATTTAAAAAATGAAGAGAGTAAGCACAAAGAACTGGTAAAATGCATGCAGGAGGTAAGACCTTTATACATAATTTTCTTAAGCGCTAGAGTAGTTCAGATTGAGGGGACAGCACTATTTTCTTACTTCTCCAAAGCTGATTGGCAAGAATATCACCAGGAAGGCAGAAACAAGTAAGGGCATTATTTAATTTACATGGCACAGGTAGTAGGCTCCTATTAAAAACAGATGTGATGATGAAGAAAGTGAAGCTCTCTATTGTTGGCAACTTTCTTTTAATCTCAGGAGGGTATTCCAATTCTTTCAAAAAATGTTCTCCACTCCGGAGGCCTGGTATTCTTAAAATTAAAGGAAAAAAAATGTTTAATATTCTTGACATCTAATTCTATTTTCATGAAAGAGGAACACTCAAAGAATAAATACTTTAGGGATGGCTATTTTTTTTTTTTTTTGCTAGTTCTTGTGCAGTTGTCATCTGTTCCTGTCTTTCATCTTTCTGTAGATTTTCAGTGCACTCACAGGGCAACTACACATTTGAAATATGCAAAGACGGATTGCAAAACCAGAAAACCTGACAAAAGGTTACAGAAATTTAGTTGGTGAAAGTACTTGTAGCTATGCATCTGAACAACATGTAAATGTGTATTTGAAGTTAATTGGACTTAGGTTCTCTGTTCCTTTTTTTGTTTGTTTGTTTCTTTTTGTTTGCTAAAGGATTCTAAAGCATTCATGTCAAAGCAGAAAGAATTAAAGAAGATACAGGAAGAACTAAATGCTTTACAGGAAGAAAATAAAAAAGACACAGATGCTTTAGCTGCAGCCCAACAGAATTTCAATGCTGTGCATGCTGGCATGTCTAAGAACGGTGATGGTGAAGAAGCTACTCTTGCAGACCAGATGATGACCTGCAAAAATGAAATTAGCAAAGCTGTAACAGAGGCTAAACAGGTAAGAGTCAAAGCTCTGCTAACACACTCTTGGAACATCTATGAAAAAGATTTGTAGAATATCTGTGCAAGATATTTTGTAGGTAGGCGTAAGCATTAAGGTAACTTTGATTTAAACAGGTTATTTAGAAAGTAATAATCTTGTGCTGATTTAGGGAAAAGCTACAACATGGCCATGAGGAAGTACAGAAACTGGCATTTGAGACATAAATCAGGACTCAGATGACTAATAGTATTGAATAGGAAGAAATTAAGACAGCTACCTATGACATATGCTTACACTGTAGGAATTAAATTATTTCTATATTATAACTAGTAGAATCAAAATAAATGACTGTGAGTGGATAGTTCAGAAGCAACTCCTCAGTTTTCACCTTAGTTACATTGTGAGCCAGCAACACAGCTGAAACAGATGCCACATCTTTTGTCTTAAGATAGCAAACTTCTGCTGTTGTGGTTCTTATGATGGATATAAATTTTCTGAGTTAAACGTGCACCTTCCTTGTCTCATTTAAGAAAAAATTCTTTCAGAAAAAAATAATAAGGGTGTCTTTCCGCCACATAATTTTACCTTTTTTCTTCTCTTTCTTGAACATTCTTCATGTGCTAATATATATTACTGTATCCAAATACTTGGAATAGAATAACTCAGTCGGAAGGAACCTTGAGAGATCATATAGTCCAACTACCCTGACCACTTCAGGGCTACCAAAAGTTAAAGCATGTTACTGAGGACAATGTCCCAGTGCCCCTGTGGTGGTTTTACTCAGCTCCAGAGGCTGAGAACCTGTGTCCCTCTCCCAGTTTGTCAATTACCATTTCTCTAGAGAGGGATCCCAGCTGCTTGGCTTCATTGCCTTCTAATTGTTGGCTATTGGCCCTGGCATCGAAGCAGCCAGGTGAGGATGTGTTCACCTAGCTGTCGACCGTAATCCTTTCGTATTTCTCACAATTCACTCAGGGATAAGGATTGAGTGGTTTCTGATTCCTTTATGATTTTCATCTCTTCTTCCTGCTGTTTTTGTGATGGCTCTGCTTTAGAGGTGCCTGCCTTTTCCCCTTCTCCCTCCTTCTTAGAGGCTTCTTCCCTTACTAAACGAGCTGACTTCTGTTTCCATTGTTTTGACTTGACGATGGGGGCGACTGATACCATAGTTGGTTAGATCCTCTGGGTCAGCCACAGCATGTGTTACCTGGTCATCAGACTCAGAGACTTCTTCCCTCTCTTCAAGCTGCTGGATGATGTTAAACAGTGTTTGATAGGAGTAAGCCAGGACACAGCACAATGCTGCAAGCTGTTGTTCTCCGGCATTATGAGGGTCAGGACATACGACTCTCAAACATTCTGTCAGGTTTTTAGGATTTAGCACTTGCTCAGGGGTGAAGTTCAAAACTATTGGAGGAGACACCCATGACAGGTACCTGCCTATATCCTCTCACACACCTTGCCACTCACCACAAGACTGTTTCGAGACAGATTCCCGGGTAAGCTTTCTAAACAATCGACTAACCTTAGAGAGAAGAGGAAACCCGTTATTCAGAATTTGAAATAGCAATACATGGGTTACACAAAGATATTCAAAATACTTCCAAACTGTTGTAATTAGCCCACTGTGAAAGAAGGAGGAGGTACCATTCCTGACATTATTCATAAACTGACATCCAGATGAGGAAAGGAAGGCAGTGTAGTTCTGAATATTCTCTAAAAGTTAGTTTCCATAAGACCCAAATGATAACAGTGCAGAGCCTGAATTAAACTCAAGGCCAGTGCTTGGCAGTGCAGCGAATTCAAAAAAATAACGAGCACAGATTATATCCGATCCGAGGATGGTGCTACAGAGGAGAAAGGAGAACATGGCACGGATAGCATGACATATGATCAAACAAGCCACTAATAACAGGACACTGAACATGGTGACTAGCAAATAAGTGTGTTAGTTGTAAGCGTTTTAATCAATTCTGTTATTATCTCAACCCTTTGAGCCCCACGTTGGGCACCAAAAAGGACTGTGGTGGTTTTACCGTGCTAGGCAGCTAAACACCACAACTGCGCTCTCACTCCCTCTCCTTAGATGAGGAGGGGAAGAAGTAAAGTAAAGAACAACTCATGGGTTGAGATAGGGATAATTTAATTAAATGGAAAAAGTAATTATTATCATTATTATTTTTATTATTAAGGAAAGATTATTATTAACTAAACAATTTAAAGGGAAAAAAAAGGAAAGGGGGAAAGGAAAAAAAGAAAAACAAACGAAACAAATGAAGGCTATGTGGAAGTGCAGAGGAAAGAAATTACTCTCTACTTCCCAGAAATGAGCAATGCTCATCCTTGAAGCAGGGCCTCAGTGCACGTAGCCAGTGTTCGGGAGGAGGACCGAAGTTTTCTCAACGAGAGCCCACCGCTCCCCCCTTCTTCCTGCTTCCACCTTTTATTGCCGAGTGTGACATCATATGGTATGGAATATCCCTTTGGTTGGTTTAGGTCAGCTGCCCTGGTGATGTTTCTCTTCTCACTTTTTTGCCCACCCCCTAGGAGGGTTGGAGAGAGGCCCAGTGCCATGCCAGCACTGGTCAGCAGCAGACACAACACTGGTGTGATAACACTGCTGTTCCAGCTACAAGTGCAGAGCACTAGGGCTGCTGCAGGGAAAGGTAACATCCCAGCCAGACCCAGTACAGCCTCTTAAACACTGACAGGCCTGGGGCACCAACCACCTTTAGGAAAGCCTGTTCCAGTGTCTGACCACCCTCATGGTAAAAAAAAAAATTCTGCTAATATCTCATCAGAACCTCCCCTGGTGCAGCTTTGTGTTGGTCCTATGCATACTGTCATCAGTTAGCAAGGAGAAAAGACCGAGACCTCCCCTCCTAAGAAAGCTGCAGTTGCACTGTGGCCAAGAGAGCCACTGTGGCCTAACATCACCTGTCCCACAAGGCACTCACAATGGAGCTAGGAGGGCACCTTTCCTCTTTGGTTCACTCTGTAGTTGTGACAGGAAGTTATCTTCAATATGTTTTAGGAATTGCTGAGGCTTGCTTGTCATGTCAGTATGCTATTTCCAGTTTATGTTAGGGAAGTTGAAATTGCCCATAAGGACAAGGACCTCCATCTCGCCTGCCCTGCCTGTCCCTCCTGAACAGCCAGTTGCCCTCCACCCCCACCACTCCAGTGGTGGGCCTTTCTAATGTTTTCTATAAGTCTCACTAATGCCCATGGTATCACAGCTCTGGGAGAGGACTGAAGCTTCAAGTTTGTCCTGTTTGTTCCTCACACTGCATGCATTGCTATTTGGGCATTCCAGGTGTCCTCCTGAGCCCACAGAGCTCCGTGGAGCAGCACAGATTCTCACATTATCCCTGCCACCCTCAAGACAGTGCCACACCATCCCTTGGCATAACGTCAGTGTTCCTAATGGTATCTCTCTCCCCAGCTGATAATGCTTTAAAGAGGTCTTTTCCAACCTAGAGGATTCTGTGAATTTAAGCGATGTTGTTGGCTGGGGAGGCTGACAGGGCAGCTGGTGAGCAGAGCAGGCAGGCCGAGCAGGCCACCTGCTGACTTGAGTGCATTCCCCTTCCTGCATGAACTGCGACATAGACTTTTTTGTCCCTGTTTGCAGTCCTACTCGTCCCTGGTGCTCCCCAGGAATGGGTTTATATATGTATTCATGCTGTTTTAAACTGGCCATGGGGTTGGCTAGCAGCACTAACTCTTGCCTTGCCGTCTCATGACACCGGTTGCCTGCTGGCCAATGTCTTCATACACATGGCTTAAGAGGGTCACAGCCCAAAAACCCACTCTGATACATGATTTGTGCTTTTATTTACAAATCACCAGTACCCTTAATTTTAAAGGCCGGGGCTGCTATTTGCCATTGTTACAAACAGTGGGATTTTTTTAAGGAAATTAAGGGAGGACTGAGATAGTACTAATGTCCTAAATGCATAATCAAAGATTCTCCTTAGAGATCTGTTGGTTCCATACTTTCTTATTCCTTATAGGCCCAAATGAAGTTAAAATATACACAGCAGGAATTAAAGACAAAACAAGCGGAAGTTAAAAAGATGGATGGGAGCTACAAAAAAGACCAAGAAGCCTTTGAAGCTGTCAAAAAAGCAAAAGAAAAACTAGAGAATCAAATGGAAAAACTAAGATATGAAGGTTTGTATAGACTTCTGGTGAATTATTTGGGGGGAATCTGGGAAGACATATAGAAGGAACAGAAAAAAATAGGTATACTGCTTTCATGTGCAACACAACTTGTCTGGTCAAAGCTCAACAGCTCTTGCCTTTCACAGAAAGTAGTTTGAATTAACTTAATTTGATATACTGTAAGACAACACTTTTAAAGCTTGAGCTTTAAGCTTGAATTTAGAAGGAAAAAAATGACCCATCTCCCTGTTTCTTTCCATTTTTTTCCTACATAAAATTTGTCTTATTATTTCTTATTCCAGATAACAATTGTCATGAAAGATATGCAAAAGTATAAATTGATATTGCTGAATCAATTTCAATTCATGTTCACAGAAGGACATGAGACTTTTTTCTCTTTGCATGTTTAATCTTGTTAAAGTGCTAATTTGTTTAAGATGGAAATTCTATTCTCTACTTATATAAATACCTATATAAGCAGTGCAGCATACTGATTTTTAAGCTACTTGATTTCTGTGCTCTGAATGTGTCTTGTGTTCAACTCTTCAGATGCAAAACAAGGAGACCTTTTAGAAAAAAAGAAGCAACTGACTCAAGACATCGCTCAGCTGAGACAGTTATATGACAGCTTAGTAGCAAAGTTTCCTCACCTACATTTTGAATACAAGTAAGATCTCAGTGTTATCCTGAAACACATTTAAAAGTGGGTTTTGGTGCATTTTACGTATGGTCTTAAGAGAATTATCAATTCCTTAACTGTTGTCTTTCTTTTACTGGCAGTGAATTATGATTATCTTATCTGATGCAAATGGAGGGATGAGTAAAGTCAGGAGATGTTAGCTGAATTAATGAGCAGCAGGGGAAGGGATGCAGTCATTCTTAAAATACAGGCTTATCAAAATCATTTAAATGTAAAAGTTTAGTGACATGGTATTTGTAAGCCGGAAGTCAAGGTTCATAGCTGAAACTACAGTATCCAACAGTCTGTACAATTAATTACCATTAATTTTTAGAGTTCCCTTTGAGGACTGTGAATAAACTTGCTCTGTGGAAGTCAATGTTGTGTCTGTCTCCACCAATCAAATATAATTATCCCCACATTTATTTGCTTATGTAAAAATCACTCAGAACATATTCCTATAGCTGTGCTAATAATAACAGGACCCAGAGTAAAATCTACAAATCATACCAAAATCAGGAAGGACATTCTTCTTTTGCCTTTGTAACTGACTTGTTGTTGGGAAGTCCCTTGCTGTAAAGTAGTTAGTTTAACCTATTGCTGCTTATTTTCCATGATTTTTCATTCTTACTAAACAGTGCAAACTATGGTGTAAGAAATAGCTTTTAATATATTTTTTAAAGATATGGGGGAGAAAACAGAACATGTGGCTATCATAACTGTTTGTTTGTTTTTAAGACATCCAGAAAAGAATTGGGATTCAAGCCTTGTGAAGGGCCTTGTTGTAACTCTTTTCACCCTGAAAGATGCAGCCACAGCAAAAGCCCTAGAAGTGGTGGGTGGAGGAAAACTCTATCACATTGTTGTGGATACAGAGGTATGTGTATTACTTTAATACAAAGCTCTGAATACTGAGATTAGGTCATGGGATTCAAGGTTAGCAAGCATGGGCATAATGACTGTATGCTTAAGAGGTGGTTTGGACCCGTGTACATGTTCAGATTAATTCAAAAGGGTAATGCGTAGTTACTGTCAACAATGTAATCCAAATGCAATGCCATACTATCTTAATTTTCAAATCACTTAGATATTTAGGTATGTTCTGACATGTAACTCTTCTCATTCATTCTAGGCTACTGGCCAGAAGCTTTTAGAAAAGGGTCAGCTAAAGCATCGATACACCATCATTCCACTAAACAAAATTTCAGCCAAGTGTATTGCACAAGAAATTGTTAATCTGGCCAAAAGCTTGGTATGTAAATAAATAAACTTGTGTGCTGCCTTTTTTTTTTTTTAATTTATTGCTAAAAATATAAGCTTTGTAATAGCCATACTAAAAAGAATTTCTACAGGGTTTGAGGGTATCTTTCTTTTTTTTCCTTTTGTATAGGTTGAGCTATGCAGTGTTTAAACTGGTTTTAATTGTCTTTTAATTGAAATTATGTTTTAAAATGTAATGATATTTTGGAAAGTATTTTTATCAAGAGAAGACAAATGGAATTTGAAAATTCTTATATCTTAAGGCACGCTAATTACGTTTCATTTTATTTCTAGGTCAAACATTCTGATGATGTGCATTTAGCCATTTCTTTAATTGGGTATA
Source organism: Anas acuta (assembly GCF_963932015.1). Classification (NCBI taxonomy): domain Eukaryota; kingdom Metazoa; phylum Chordata; class Aves; order Anseriformes; family Anatidae; genus Anas; species Anas acuta. The sequence continues at coordinate 67,472,873 of NC_089017.1, forward strand.
ATTGTGAACTACAGAAGGCAATGGAATATGTCTTTGGAACAACGCTGGTCTGTAAAGGCTTGGATAATGCTAAGAAAGTGACTTTTGACAGAAGGATATTGAAAAGAAGTGTTACGCTTGAAGGAGATGTATTTGATCCCCAGGGCACCCTTAGTGGAGGCAATTACTGTTTTTTCCATATAATATTGTATTCTTATTGATTTCTTTATTGCTCTGCATAAGTTTTTGCAAAAATGAATAGAGATGTTTTTTGTTTTAGGCTCCTGCTGGTAATAATGCTTTTTGAGCAAAGATTTGGCGGTCATACACTTAAGTAAAAGTATTAAACTAGGAAGAAAATGGCAAACTATTTGTGTAACTTGCTTTTTATTTTAAATACTATGTATTATAAATCTTTTTTTTAGCTATTGAAATCTCTTGGAATAAAGTTAAAGAAATGCTATGAATTCAAGCATTTTTTGAGGTAATTCATAATTAATTTGAGGTGATTTCATAAATGACATTTAAAGTTGCTTGATTTCACAAAATTCGTTTGCAGTCTCTCCCTGTTGAGAGCTGTTGTAATTTCAGCCCACTTGTTTTTCTGTTCATAACGAGAACAAAGCATAACCCAGCATAATAGTCACCATATAGAATTCACCACTTGCCAGGGCTGAATCTAATTCCAATTAGATTAACTTTGTGTTTTCTTCACCAAATAGGTGCTGGTACACAAACTGTACCAATATTGTCAAAAGTTCAAGAAAAGAGAGAAGCTGAAGTCAGTCTCAAAGAAAAGACGTCTGAACTTGCCGCTATAGAGAAAGAGCTGGCGAGCTTACATAATGTTTCTGAAAAGTAAGGTTTGCCCTATAAAATGGTCTGTTATTTGTCTTATGTGGCTATGAATAAATCTTAAAAAAAAAAAAAAAAGTTTTTTGGAGGGGATAGTGCCTGTTGCGAATTTAATATGCAGAAAAGAATGATTCCCACCCCCTTTCCCTGCATAATTTAATTTGTAACTATAGCAGTCAAAAGGCAAATGTAGTTTTGGAGAACTCTTTCAGGAAAACATTATTTGGTGTAATGCAGAAGAAAAAGAAAACATAATAATTTGGCATACAATAATATTTATTTGAGATCACCTGCAGTTTTCAGGAGTTGTCGTGAAATGCACTCAAGAATGGTTTCAGTCGTATTTTGTAACACACATCCAGAATTTCAGTTTGTGATAGTTCTTAGTGTTCTCCAAAGGAAGTACAGAGGTACTAAAAGGAAATGATTCTTTGAGTTATACTGCTATAAGGATTTAAGTTAAATGATTTTAACTATATTTGAATTTTGAGCTACTTAATTACTGGAGATGTTTTTAAAAGATGGAATATAAAAATACATGTTTAGTCAGTTCTATAAAAATCCCATAAGAAAGTAGTGTTATGCAATATGCTATCTACCTGCTCGATTTATTTTTCAGGTTGTTTTAAGTCGTAACAGGTTCTGGAAATATGACCAAAATAAGGAATGAGTTTTGCATTTAGATACTTTTTTTTTCTTTGCTGATTCTATGTAGCACCTGTCATACAACTGGCTGGAAAGACATGAGCTCTGAATTGTTTACAAACTCCATGTGTTGCATTTGTTTGTTTTTAATGTACCTTACCAGGGCTACACAATAATGAATGACATGTATAATAATTTACCTACAAACTTCAAAATTACTTAAAAAGATATTTATACTTACATGTTTATTTATCTTTATAAAGATATACTGGTCTTCTGTAAATGTAATTTTATTTGTATGATAGTCATTGTACCTCTCATTGGAATGGGAAGTACAAAAGTATTTATTTCAACTTCAAAGCTGAAGTGCTGGGTACCCCTCCTTTTAGCAGCATATCATGTCTGTCTTCAAAGGTACCAGCAACTGAAGCAGGAGTGGGAGATGAAGTCTGAAGAAGCAGAGCTACTGAAAATGAAGCTTCAGCAAAATGCTTATCACAAGCAAGAGGAAGAGCTGCTTGCTCTGAAAAAAACCATTGGTGAGACAAATATGTTTTTAATCTTGTAACTGAAAACTAATTGCAGAGAATGAGATGGTTTGGCTGCTTAAGTAGCAGAATCTTTGCTTAAGGGAAAAAAAACAGCTTTGAAAATTAGCTTTATACTTTTGGAGTATACAGAGATACAGAATCACAGCTGACAAGCATAGGTGGGATTGGGACAAGGTTTCTTCAGATAAGCTTTGTTGTAAAGCTTACATCCTTATTAGGGGGTTTATATTATTTAAAATAGAAAGAAAAATGACTTTACAGAGACATTTTTAATGGATTTGATTCCATAGCTGAGTAATTTTGTGGCTGTTTTTTCCAAACCCTCTGTTTTCATACACATTTAAGGTTAGCAAAATAAACAGTTTGAATGACAGGAAAGCAGTGGAAAGAAGTACTGTTGATATTTCTAAGGAAAAATGTAAAAGGAATCAAGTAAAGACAAAAATGGACAGAAATGATAACGTGGACATAGTACACTATGGATGAGGTAACTTGTTGAGTAGCTGTTTAATAACTTGCTTTTACAACAGATTTGGCATAGATTTGCCCCTGTTTTCTTTAACAAATGGTTTTCTGTTTAGTGTCTTAAAGGAATCACTGAAATAGCTGACTTCAGTAACTAGCAAATGTACAACTTTTTTTTCTAGTAGAGGCAAAGATAAACTTATTTCTATTGGAGGCTAGGGTTTAAGCTTAACAATAAGAACACTGTTCAGTCTTAGTGCTACATTTCTTGATTCAGCGGAGTGTGAAGAGACATTAAGGAAAACTGAAGAGAGTCAAAAGAAAGCAGAAGAACAATACAAGGTATTGGAGAATAAAATGAAAAATGCAGAAGCAGAACGTGAAAAAGAACTAAAGAATGTCCAGCAGAAGTTAGATGACAGCAAGAAGAAGGCTGATGATTCAAGCAAAAAAACAAAAGAAAAGCAGCAGGTAAAACTTACTTTTGTTATCATAAAATCGTTTATGGTGAAAGAGTTGTTGGCAGCCCAAAGGTTGTTGGTAATTTTTCTCACTATCAGAAGAGGTTCCAGTACTCATAAACTTTGATTCTCCTAAAATTTTAATCCTGCCAGCTTCAAAACTTTGTAGTCACTAACATGTAGAAATTGCTGATGCTTCTTTTGCAACATTGTTCCCTTGCTGAAGACCAATTGTTCTATTATCTTCTACCTCATTTAATACATCAAACTGAATGTTAATTCCTTCCACTTAAGTAGACCTTAATACATCTGAAAACATCTGTCTAGGAAGTTGATGCATTACTTCTGGAACTTGAAGAGCTAAAACGTGAAGAGGCCAACTTTAAGCAACAAATTGAGGCTGCAGAGAAAACAATCAAATCCTACCAGGAGAAAGTTACCGCGACGGAAGCTGAGGCATCCAAGTCCAAGGTAAAAGTGAATACCGAATCTCATTATCAGTTTTCAAGTTACTGGAGATATGATCCCCTAAAGCTTAAATTGTATGGTGTATTTTTTTGTTGTTTGGATTTTCTTGCTCATTTATGTTTAATAAAGTCATTTATGTTTAGCCTACGTAGTTTTTTTTTTGGCTCTATTGCCATGTGTTAATTTTTTCCTCTACTTTGCTGTGTCCTTCTTTTCTAACAACTGTTTAACATCTCCTTTTGTAAGAAGTTAATAAATAGCTGTCTGAATTTCTTTTCAGGAATCTGTAGAGAAAGCCCAGAAGGAGCTGGCCAAGCAGAAAGAAGTCATTGAAGTACAGAATAAAAAGATTGAAGCCAAATCTGCAGAGGCGGTAAAATACAGAGAACAAACTAATGAATTGCAGCTTAATGTTAAAACGTTAGAGCACAACATGAGCAAGTATCAACAAGAGGCTGCTGATGCCACTACCAAGGTAAGGTATTTCAGAACCATACTTTTCCTTGCATCTAGTGACCAAGAGTGGTTATTTTCCTTGCCACATGAAAAGGAAATAGCCTTTCTTCATGACGAGCGTTGTCGTATTTGCAGCTCTTAATGTGAAAAGTTTTGTCTCAAGGAAGAGAAGAAACTAAAAATTGTAGCATAGCTTACCAGTATGGATTCATAGAAACTAGATCACAGAGAAGGTGGCCAATGAAAAGACTATTCTGATCTTAGGAACAAATTGTGTAACCAGTTAAAGAAATTGATCCAAATACTCAGTGACTATGGCTTAGTCCAGATACAGAAAATAAAACATGTTCCAAGTGACATATGAAAAGCATGTATGAAAGCACCTCAAAAATCTTGGTTTGCCTTAGAAATCACATGAGGCATGGTAAAGCTATCCTATGTTGTGTTGGGTAGAATAATCGATGTTTTGGAGTAATTTTAGGATGGTGGTGGTTTTTCTTGTTTGTTTGTTTTGGTTTTGTTTTAATTCAGAATTAAAAAAAAAAAAAAGCCTCAACATGGTATCTTGTCTACAGGTAAACAAAATGTTGAAGGAGTATGAGTGGATAGCTTCCGAGAAACATCTTTTTGGTCAGCCAAACACATACTATGACTTTAAAGCCAACAATCCTAAAGATGTAAGTCAGAAGGTGCAGAGACTTCAGGCAAAAAAACAGCAGCTGGAGAAGAACGTGAACATGTCATATATGAACATGCTTTCTGATGCAGAAGAAAAGGTAAGCATTCTGTGTATTAACCTTTAAAGATTGGGCAGGTGGGTATATATATTTATATACATTTTTATATATTTATATATAAATATTTATATTTTTAATAATATATTTTTATATTTATTTATATGAAGCTTTATATTTTCATATACTGTATTTCTGAATACACCAAAAATAAAGCTAGGTTTCATGAGTTAGCAGGGAACCTTAGTTAGATCTTTGATACACACTATATTTTTGAACTATTTGATAGTGCACCAGTAAGCCAGGTCATGGATTATCTTGATTCAGAATAGTCAAAAGAATAATTCCTCCACAACAGTCCATTCTAAGTTGCCATTAGGCAAGCTTGGGTGATATCTCTTACAGCATCTGAGAAATCTATACTTCATCAAAGTCTGCAGATCAAAAACCTGCTCATCTTAAAGAAGATAGCTTAAAGATGTTCCAGAGTTGTCTTAAATTCACCTGTGTCTTGAGGTTATTACAGTTTTGTCTCAAAACCATCCATTGACTCACTCACTGAACTTCTAATACTGTTTCTTGATTAGAATAGGTCTGTTTTTCCTATCTGCATACTTTTGCCTAGAAAGGCAAATGAATCATGATTAACTTGAAAACAAGGTGCAAATTTTTGACTAACATTGGTTTTCCCCTTTGCTGACTGTTGGAAATTCAAATGCTTTAATTTGTAAATAATATCCTAAAACGTAAGTCCCACATACAGCTAAATAAATGCTTTGGATTTCAATCTTGTGGATAATTGCCGTTTCACAGTTACAGTTTTACTTTTTTTTTTTGTGTGTGCTCAAATTCATTTTATGCTAAAGTTCATTGAGATCAATCTTCTCTTCTCGTTGCATAAGTACAATGACTTGATGAAGAAAAAAAGAATTGTAGAGAATGATAAGAAAAAAATTATTGCTACTATTGAAGAGCTTGACCAGAAAAAAAATGAAGCTTTACACATTGCTTGGCAAAAGGTATGTGACTTGAAAAGCAGTTTTCACATTTTAGCACGTATTTTTTCTTCATAATCAGATTCATCTTAGATTACTCTTGCGTGTTTCCTTGAAAAAAATCTTTCCAGAACTAATCTCCGTTGCCTAGTATTTAACTTACAAAGCAGCCACTTCCATTTCTCCTGCTTCATCTCACTTTTGAGGATAAAATAGGAATTCTCTGAAAATTGTGGAGATACACTTAAAACTGCAAACTATTTACCATTCTCTTTTGGTGCTCACAAAAATAAAATGAAAGTTAAGCTACTTGCATCCTGAAGTCATTGCCTTTTACATAGACTGTATCTCTGAAGTCTCTGAAATGGTTTGGGTTGGAAGGGACCTTAAAAATCATCCAGCTCCAACCCCCCTGCCATGGGCAGGGACCCCTCCCACCAGACCAGGTTGTTCAGAGCCCCATCCAGCCTGGCCTTGAGCACCTCCAGGGATGGGGCACCCACAGTTTAAAACCATTTCCCTGTGTCTTGTCACTACATTCTCTGATAAAGAGTCCATCTCCAGCTTTCTTGTAGTACCCCTTTAGGTGCTGAAAGGAATCACTCTTTAGGTGTTTGACCAGAATTAAAATAATTCTGGCTCTGTGGAACAGCCCCATACAAACTGGTGCTGTGGACTCTGACTGGAAGGTAGAAACAGTTCATTTAGGTTTCTGTTGTGTAAGTACTCTGCTTTCTTGCTAGTCCTCTCATGTTATGAACTATTAAAAAAAAAAATAGTGTAAATTTTTCCTTTTCCCTTAGTACCTGTAAAACTATTGACGCTTTTTTTTTTTCTGTACCTGGAGAATTTGTACTTCTTGGCCTTTCAGAAAATTGGTTATACCTACTCAAATAACTTCATATGCTCACAAATTAACTATTGGCTTTAATTATTACTACCCATGCTCAAGATACCACTGTTCTTTTTTGTTGCAAAATCTTGTTTGACAAAAGGATGTGAATTTTATGTTTAAAAGCATCATGGGTAGTGGAACAAGTGTTTTCTCAGATGCTTTCCTTGCCCTGAGAGCTTTTTATTCTAGGCTTACAGTTGCATCCTACTCAATATGTGGACGTTTTTTAAGTAGTCCTGGAGGAAGTAGAGTGGTGAGGATGCCCACGTGTGCCTCTTATGAGATGCTTACACTTCTAATAGTCTTTTAATCAGGATTTTAATTGACCCTTGATAAATCTGGTGTAAAAAAAAAAAAAAAAAGAAAAAGAAAAAAAGTAAATCTGAGGCAGGGCATAACCATTTTCCTGGCTGACAGCACAAAAGTCCTCCAGTATATTTATTTGATCTTTATAAAATGCTCGGTCTAAGGTGTCCTACATACCTTCCTAGGTCTTGCTTCATTTTCAGTATAGCAGAAATAAAAGATGCTGTACTAATATTTTTTCACCATATCTTCTAAACTTAAGACATGAGAATTCACTGCTAAGTTTTTGTAGCAGCTTGTGCTTTTGATTCAAAGGTTGTTCATACATCTTTCATGGTCTTCTAGGTGAACAAAGACTTTGATTCAATTTTCTCAATGCTTCTACCAGGAGCCAAAGCAATGTTAGCAGTCCATAAAACTGGAAAAGTCTTCAATGGTATGGAGTTCAAAGTTGCCTTAGGAAATACGTGGAAGGAAAACTTGGTAGAACTTAGTGGAGGCCAAAGGTTAGTAAATTTTGTGGGTGTTTTGAAATTTGTTTTATTCCATTGTAGTTGCATATATAGTTGATATGTCTAGCCAATTAGAGTTTAGAACTAACATAAGAAATTAATCTTTTTCCTGGTCAAGTCAAGGGCTCTGTCTTTTTCCATCCTGGCTTCATACTCAAAATACTTTTAATTCAATTTAGTTCAAGAAGGAACCTGACTTAGAACAATGCAGTGCTTGGCATGTAATAGCAACATTTTACTCCATGGAGAAGTGGACAAAACGACAAAAATGAAAATGAGTAATGGAAAAACTGCAGTAACTGGGTAATAGTGAGGTACAGTTGACACTAAGTACTCCAGTCTTTGAGTTGTAACCTCAAAAATCAGCATAGACATGTTCTGCCCTAGATTCAAAGCGGTGTCATGGTGACCAAGTTTTCTTCTCCAGTGATCTGCTGGTGTGTAGGGCATGTGCTTCTTTGCAACTTCTGAGGAAAAACTGACCTAGTTAAAAAACAGAAACAGAATTTAGGGAGAGGTGGAATAGAGGCACAAGACTTCTTGAAGGGTAGAGAAAAAGCCAGAGCTTTTCAAGAACTGCAAGTTGAAAAACAGCACTGCAAAACTGAGAATTGAGAATAGGTGAAGCAACAGCATGATCTTAAAAAAAAAGGGACCCACAAAAATCATCAAGCCTAACTGCCTTACCACTTCATGCTAACCAAACCAAAAGTCTGTTATTGAGGGCACCGTCCAACTGCCTCTTCAACACTGCCAGTCTTGGGGCATATACCACCTCTTTTGGAAGCTTGCTACAGCATCTGAGCACCCACAGGGTTGTTGTGGTTTAACCCTGGGCAGCTGATGAGCACCACACAGCATCTCACTCATTCTCCTCAGCTGGGATAGGGGAGAGAATCAGAAAGGTAAAAGCAGGAGAGCTTACTAACTGAGACAAAGGCAGGTCAATGGGTAAAGCATTGGTGAAGAAAATGTCAATGCCAGACATGTCAAAGGGCAATAAAAATGGTTTTTATAATTACAACAGTGAAAAAAGGAAGACTAGGGAAAATGTGGGCCCTCTCCTCCAGGAAACAGTAGTCCTGGTTACCTGGGTTATGGAGACAGGTACTCAAAGACTGTTTTTGCCTCAGTCCACCAGCAAGTGCTCTAGCCACACTGCCTAAGTTGCAGAAGGAAAAGGCAGAGACTGGGAGAGTGAAGAACTGCTGGCTATAGAAGATCAGGTCTGAGCCATCTGAGGAACATGACCGTGCACAGATCCATGGGACCCGATGAGATAGGTGATAAGCCACTACCCATCATATCTGAGAAGCTGTGCCAGTCCAGTGACATTCCCACTGACTGGCAGAGGGGAAACATAACATGTTTAAAAAGGGAGAAAAGGAAGACCCAAGGAACTGCAGGCCAGTCAGTCTCACCTCTGTGCCTGGCAGGATCACGGAGCAGATCCTCCTGGAACCTGGCAGGTGGAAAATAAGGAGGTGACTGGGGACAACCAGCACGGCCTCACTAAGGGCAGATAGGGTGAATCTGGTGGCATTCCACGCTGGGGTTACAGCATTGGTGGGTAGCGGAGGAGCAGCTGATGGCATCTGCCTGGTCTGTGCAAAACACTTGTCACTGTCCCCCCTGATATCCTTGCCTCTGAATTGGAGAGACATGGATGTGGTGGACAGAGCACTCGGTAGTAAGGAATTGTTGGAATTGTTGCTATCCAAGCACTGTGGTCAGGGGCTCCGTGTCCAGATGGAGATCAGTGCTCAGTGGTGTTCCTCTGGGGTCGGTACTGGCACCAGAGCTGTTTAACATCTTTGTCTGTGACACGGAGACTGGGATCAAGGGCAGCTGCAGTAAGTTTGCTGATGACAGCGAGCCGTGTGGTGTGGCCAGCACACAGGAGGGAAGGGCTGCCCTCCAGAGGGACCTGGGCAGGCCTGAGGTGGGGCTGTGCGAACCTCGTGGAGTTCAACAAGGCCATGTGGAAGGTTCTGCAGCTGGGCCATGGCAATCCCGAGCACAGATATACTAAATGGCCTTTAAGGTGTCTTCCAACTCAACTCACCTGCACACTTAGCATGCATTCAAGTCCTCATCCGGCTGATCTACGGGAACATTGAAGAGAGCTGGCCGCAGACTGGAGCTCTGGGGAAACCCAGCTGTGAACCCTTTACAGAACCCTTTACAGAATGCTTTGAAAAGGCTGTAGCAGCTGCTAACTCCTCCAGCACTGCAGGGTGAATCCCATCAAGCCCCGCGGACGTGGGGACATCGAGCCGATACAGCTGTGCCCTTCGGATTTTGGGGACCGCAGATGGAAAGTCGCTGCTTGCCCAGTCACAATCCTCACAGTCAGGGGGCCAGGCAGGCATTGTGGCAGAAACTGTTACTGTCTCTCCAGAACTGAAAGCATGAATCTGCTTCTGAGAGAGCATTTCATTACTACCAAACAATGCCTTCCATAAGTGAAAGTCGTCTCTCCAATGGACATAAAACATTTCTTTCTTGTTCTCTGTATTAGATCCCTGGTGGCCTTGTCCTTCATCTTAGCCATGCTTCTTTTCAAACCTGCCCCAATTTACATCTTGGATGAAGTGGATGCAGCACTTGATCTCTCTCATACCCAGAACATTGGACAGATGCTCAGTGCTCATTTCCGTCACTCTCAGGTATGACCGTGAAACTAGTTCATTCACTTTCTTATTTTCAGAAGCAGTCTGCTCCTACAAATTCTCAACTTTTTTTAATTTTTTATTCCAGTGTTTTTTTAATCACAAAGTCATTTTAGCTGGACGTGACCCTTACGATGTGGCAACTGAAACTTCTAAGCGTTACCTCTTCTAAGCATTACCTTGTAACATAAGCAATGGTTGCAGTGGCTAAAAAAAGCAGGCAGTAATAGGGAGGAGTATCTGCGATATGATCAGTTTGAGGCATGACCCGTGTTTTTTTTTGTTTTGTTTTGTTTTTTGCTAGAGTTTTTTAACCTGAACTTAAAAGTATTTCATTTTTATCCCTGTTAAAATAAGTCAGGCACTGGAAAGACTCTTTGGATCACTGTGGCCTACACTTGTAAAAATTACCTGTAGAATTGAAGAAATCCCTCAGACTGAGAAGTGGTATCTCTGTTTGGTGGTGGATACAACCTTTCTAAATTAGATAAAGAGGGGAGTATTTGTTACCAGTACTGTAAAATAATTTGAGTTATATCTTTAGCTTACAAAGGATCCTGCATTTTTACATGGCAACATTTTCCCGATAGTCACTGACACCACGGGCTGAAGAGACCAAGCACTGGGATTGACCACAGCCACAGCTCGTAGCTACAGTGTCTGACCTGTGGGTGTTTGTTAACCAGCCTTGCACATTCTGCTGGGCTTCAGCTATATCTAGATTTACTTTCTTAAGAATTAGTACTAAGACATTATCCAAGTAAAGTAAAATATATATTTTTGGATGCATTTTCTAATCTTTTTTTTTGTTAACTCTTTATTTGGATAGGAGTATTTATTTTAAGCTTTCTGTTTTGTTTTAGTTTATTGTGGTGTCCTTGAAGGATGGAATGTTTAACAACGCCAATGTCCTCTACAAGACCAAGTTTATTGATGGTGCATCCACAGTTGCAAGATACAGCCAGCAGCAGAACAAAAATAATGTATCTAAAAACAAAGCCAATAGGACTTAGAAAAAACAGAAGGTGATGGAGGAAACTGAGTGACACATCAGCTGCAGTAATGGCTGCTCAGGCGTTGTGTGTCCCTGGTCTGCAGAAAGACCTAAAACAACTGCTTTCAACTTGCTAATTTCAACATTTTTGGCCTTGATTCTTTTAAAAATGTATATTTTTAGCTTATAAGAATTTTAATTCACAGGACAACCACTGCCTGCATTCTTAGCTAAGCTGCTTCTAATTCTTCTGCTATCCCATTGACAATTCTAGTCCTCACTCTTCAAGCATGTACAAATAAATGCATGTAAGTAGGAGCTTGCCTTGTGAGCTGAGGAATGTTATAAGTTAGACCACACAATTTTCTGGTCTATTGAAATTCTTTTATTAACCAACTAAGCAGACACAAGCAAAACAGCGCTGGGCGGCTGGGGAGTCTCCGCTCCGCAACAGCACGCAACTTCCCTTTCCAGGGTTGCTGTTTTATAGCAGTCGAGTTCCAGCTTATCGAGACTTGTTGAACTGGCTGAGGCTGCGCAGTCTGTTGTTGAGAGGGGGGTCGTTGTTCCTCTGCTGGTGATCACGCGTTGTGCTCCTGTTCAGGTGGGGGTAGTGAAGCGGTAAACAGGATGTCTGGTTTCACTCAAGGGTGTTTAACCAATACCCCCTCCTGCTATCGGCTTGCTTAATCCTCCCCTTTACCAAGGCCGTTAAATTGTACAACCTTATCTCCTCAGCAGATTCTCCAAATTCCTCAAAGACAATGAACAAACCCCCACTAATTTATCACAATCCCTCCTTTTTCTTTTTCTAACATATTTTGTTCATTGAATTTTTGCAATATTTGCTTGCTGAGCATCAAAGTTTCTGCGTCGTCCTCCTCCTGCTCAAGAGATTCATACTTAGCACGCACAAGCATAAGATGAGCAGCTTCTAATCGACTTTTTACAATTGCAATTACCCTATTGAAAAGACATGGCCCAAAAGTCAATGCTATTATTATTAGTAATAAAGGTCCCGCTATAGTTGACAATAGTGTGATAAGCCAAGGTGAATAGTTAAACCAGGATTCATACCAATTCTGACGAGCCTCATTTTCCCTTTTGCGTTTTTCTAATCCTTCCTGCAATTTAGTTATTGTATCTCTCACCACCCCAGTATGATCTGCATATACATATTCTTCACGTAGGGCTGCACACAGTCCTCCTTGTTGTAAGAAAATCAAATCCAACCCTCTACGGTTTTGGAGTACCACTTCGGATAATGACCTAACCGATTTTTCCAGAACTGTTATTGATTGCTCTATACGGGCCAGATCCTCGTCTATGGCAATGCATAGAGAAGTAAATTCCTGGCTTTGTTTTATCAGGGAATCAATTCCAGTTCCGGCACCTGCAGCCCCAAGGGCCATTAAAGTGGCTAAGGTGACGGCCGTAATAGGCTCCCTCTTTACCAGATGGTATTCAGCCACTGTGTGACGGGTATACGTATACTCTTCAGCGTGGTATAGAATCCTTGGTATAATGACCACTTGTACACAGAAGTCATGAGATGTGTTAAACAATTTTAAAGGTAGGCAAGGAGTGACTCCCAACAATGAACATACCCACCTAGTGTTATTTGCAGGAATTAACCATTTGTGTGTTTGGTCCATTTTTTTCAGTGGCATGGCACAGATCATTTTTATCTCTTGGAACTGTGCCGATACATCTACCTTTTCCTGTAACTTGAGTCAAAGTTATCCCAATTTCCTGACCCCAACTGCACTTGGAAGGATTTGACTCACTTGAATATTCAGACCTCCCCATATCTCCTATAGCTTCATGATATGGGGGCTTAACACTTACACATAGCCAGCACCCTTCAGTTATCTCAGGATTAGTTTGATTTAGTACCTGGAAACTCACATTTATAACTTTCTACTCTCGGGTACAACCCCCTTCTTTTTTCACAATGCTTGGAAGCAGTGTGGGAAAGGATAACTCTGTCGACTTATTAGAAAACACTGTAGTAGGCTGGGCAGTCCCAGGTATCTTTACAGTCTGGACAACCAAACCTTCCCCTATTAACTCTTTATTAGGCCCGACTACCTTGGAAGTCTTGGGTTTTTCTTTCTTTATTAGTATGAGTCCGCCCCTATCTGTTCCGTGTTCGTAAAATCTGACATTTTTCCTAGTACCCAGCTAGTATCGTCCGAGTTTGTTATATTTATATATAGAACCTCGCAAATTCCTTTATTTCCGTGGAAGGTTCCTGTATACCCTATACCATGCCCTCGCCACCTGTAACGGGGATCCAATTGTCAGTTACAACCTTGCAGCCCATATCCCACTTGTAAGAATTTATCCCGACTAGCCCCGAGTGTTCAGTCTGTAGCAATGGTTTCACACCCCCGGTATGCACAATAATACACATTCAGGCATTTACAGTACCCCTTTCCCGGGTTAGAACTTGGGCAGAAATAAAATCCCATATATTCTCAGCATCGGGGCCTCGAAATCAGCTGACATAGTGTAGAAGTAAAGCTTCCACCTCCTTGGGAGGTTGTAATTGGTACAAAATCTTTTTTTAGAATTTACCCAAATAGATAGGTGGCCCTATAAACCCCTGAGGTAAAATTGTCCACCTATATTGTTGCTTCCGCCCCCATTTCAGGGTCTTTCCAGTCAGAGGTGAATATCCATGTATGTTTGCTCTCAGGGCCAGAGAGCACTCCATTAATAACACTGTTATTCCAGTCTAACAATTTACTATTTGAATGCCCAATTTAATCATCAAATCCCTTCCCAACAAGTTAGTCTCCGCCTTGGATACATACAATAATTGCCCAGTGATCATTTTATCCCCTGGGTCTCAGCGTGGTATTCCCCCAAAGTGGCACTGTTATCCCAGTCCCTTCTACCCCCATCACATTTAGAGTTTCATTAGTTAATTTAATCCCTGATACTTTACAAGTCAGTAATGACCTAGCTGTTCCCCAGTGTATTGGGTTCAATGGCAAGGTTCGGGGGGTGTGAGGGGTGTGGGGGTGGGAAACTGCAGTGGCAGCCCCTGTGAGAAAAGCCCAGAAACCTCCCTGTGGTAGACAAGGGACAATTTCATCTGGCCCCAAACGGGCCCACTGCTGCCCAGAGCCAAGCCATGAGCAATACAGTCCCTGCCTCTGTGAGAGCACATCCACGAAAACAAACAAAGAAACAAACAAAAACCTGCTGCTCAACAGCAGTTGGGAGAGCGAGAACCCCCCCCCCTCCCCGCAGACACCAAAGTCAGTGCAGAAGGAGGGGGAGGAGGCGCTCCAGGCGCTGGAGCCGAAGCCCCCCTGCGGCCACTGGAGAGGCCCCTGGTGGAGCAGGCTGTTCCCCCCTCCCCGATGCTTGGGAAACTGAACAAACACCACAGCAAATATGCAAATATACCAAAACTTCTGGACTGTTACTTAGATAATGCCTACATCCCCTTTCCCTGCTCATTCAATTTCAAACAGCTCTGTTAAATACTACCTGCCACACCTTCAACACCTTCAGCAACCCTTTTAACACTTCCTTTATCTTTCTCCAGCCTGTACTTTTCTAATACCAGCACCCAAGGCTCAGTCAGAGTCCAACTTAATTCCACACCTTTTCCCTCCAAGATACTGAAACAACATATCAATCAATATACCATATTTCATCCCATTTTCCTTCTTTCCACAAAACAACATTGACTGTAATATGGTGTTGTAATAGTTCCATTTAGGGGCCACTCCGCTCCATCCTCTAGGGTGGCCACCACTGATTACAATATTTGATAAGAGTTCTTTACTCTCTGTACACTCTCACCCCACTATATCCCTCCAATGTGTTAGTATACATCCTAGGGGGCTTTTCCTTGGGATTTCTTGGCTTTGAACTTTTCCTATTGTAATCTACAGTGGTTAATATTCCACTATTTTCCTAGAAGCTCTTTACTAGTCAATCCCAATCCCTCCAAAATCCACAATATATAGATACACAAGTAAAATCAGACCACTGTAAATTAACTGCCTGTGGACAATTACACTGAGGACATTTAAACCTGATGAGCCGATAATATGCCTGGGCAAATTTTGTTCCCTTAGACATACACCTCAATGGCAGTTCTTATATTTACATATTTACATATTAACATATGTATAAAAGAACACTTTAACAAAAATGCCCGGGCTTTTATATATACAATATACAATGTACAATTATTATTCCAGTTAGAATTATTCCTCAGCAGCTGCAAACATTATGCCAGTTGCCATTAAAACTCGCTTACCCTCCGCCTGTCCTTTTCTTAAACTCTCGGATGTCCCCGGAGTTAATGGGGACAGCCACATATTCCTAGTCACTGGTCCCTGAACGCTAGAGTCAGAGTCGCTATCAGAGTCTCCCCAGGGTTGCGGATTAGGAAGCCCGGGAGTTGGAGGGGCTGCAGGTGGGGGTGGTGGAATACAGGGAGGCAGTGGGGCTGGGATCTCTAATTCTTGGGTTTTCCTTACGCCTCCCATTCCCTCCTTTTTCTTTTAGAGGATATAAATTGGCTCGAGTTTCCGAGCTGATCCACAAACGTGCATATTCACTTTCTTCCAAACTAAAAGGTTCCTTTGAGTTTACACAAATATGTGTAAACTCAAAGGAACAAACCCAATGACAAACCCAATCTTCAAAAGACTCAAATACGGGCCAGTACAGGTGGTCTCCTCGAATCTGTTTACCACCCCAAACTTCAACACAATAATGTATCATTTTTACTTTATTCCTTCCCCGCCTAAAAGGGGAATCCTCCCAGTTTTAATCAGTAATCCCGGGGTAACCTAACATCAGACGTTACCCCACCCATGGACCAGAAGACTTACTCTTCTTCTGTCCCATCTTCCGGAACACCTTCACACACACACGCATGGATCGCTTCCCCCTTTTCATGGCTCAGTCCCTCGTGGGATGTGGGAACCGCACTACCGAGGGGTCTACACTCACTTCGTCCGCAATTGGACGTCTCGTTTGTTGTGTTCCAGGATACCCAACCCCAACCGATCGGATCATCGGCTTATACTTAACCCACCCTGTAGGTCTTCGTTCGGGCTTGGTGCACAAAGGTTGCCTGGGGTTTACTGGTTTTATTTGCTTGTGTCTAATTTTGGGTTCGTCGGTGAAGGATTTGAATGAAAGTAGTCCTGGCGAAGGCCGCTGAAATCAGCGGGGCGCCCCCTCCGAAGGTCTTTCAATCAGGTTGAAAGAAGCAAGGTCAGGGACAATTTTAACTGCCAAGCTGTTTTTATGATCTGCTGAACTGATTTATCATTAAATATTTTCAAATTACATACTTGTTCAGTTCTTGCATTTTTCTCTCAACACAGAGCAAACTTAGGATTAAACCCTCTAACATGGTACTTTTCATCCTCGGTGGTACACCAGCACTGCTTTGTTTTATGCAGAGACTTAAAACTGTCATTATTTGGATAAACTTGTTACCTGCCTGCATCTTGAGGAGTCCTGTATTCGGTTGTATTTATGAAAATGAACTACCACGTTACTGCCTTTTGTTTATTTTCCCTGAACTTCTGTTTCATTTTTGCTCCTCATGCATTGGTCATTATTCTCTGGACTTTGCAAAGGCCCCGTTTCATCCCAAAATCTGACGCAAGGAGGGAACACCACAAACTGCTTCCCAAAGTGGTTAGGGGGTGGTGTCACCACAGGCTGCCTGTGGTGCTCCTCTAGTCAAATGAAACCCAACAGCTGGGCCCCAACATGCAATGGGGAATAGCTACAGCTAGAGAAGGAGCCTAAGGCACTCCTGCTTCAGGTATGGCTCATAAATCCTAAATTCACTCCTTTGGCAGATACTGTCTCATTTCACGTGGCTCCCGTGGAACCGTGGGGGTAGCCTGGCTGCAACCCTGGCCTCACCCGCTAACCCCACAGGGTTGGAGGCCAAGTTGGTGCCTCACAGAGCAGCCGGTGTCCTCGCTCCTCTCCCCCCTGCTGCGCAGCTGCAGCTTGGATGGCACCAACACCCCCAGGCAGGTCAGCTCCGACCAGGAGGCAGGGGGTCGCTTTGAACTTGGAACAAGAGAAGAGCGCCAAGTACTCGCGGGGTGTGGGGTGGAAATTACCAGTTACTTCCGAGACGAGGTCATGCATTTTTTATTTAATTTTACCTTTTTGGTAAGCAACAGGGTTTTCTTTCGGTCAGTCCATTTACATACTCCGACAGTACAGATTGCAGTGAATTTGATGGAGATCTTGCAACATTAGAAAACTTTTCTCAATATACATCCATTTAAGCAACAGCTTGTAGGTCAGAACGAGTGCTAGTGTCCAATCTGCGCACTGCACTCCTGGTATACAAAGCAGCATTGCAGCAGCACAAGAAATGCCCACACTGGGCAAAGTACAGTGTGTTTTACATAGTGCAATCACTTTTAGAGGAAAAACTCTAGGAAAGGCCACATCTATTTATTTATTTATTTTTCAATCCTGTGAAGTTTACAAATGAGGGGGGTAGAAATCAAACCTCCGACTGAATTAACTGTTGTACAGGTAGGTTTTGTGTATAGGCACGTGCTTTAGAGAGGAGCTCTGAATCTGTTCCAGAATCACAAGAAAGACATATTGCATTGTGACTCAGAAAGCATTTATGCCATCTCTAACTTTCCTAACACTCTTGGCCAGAGTTGTTAATCCAGCTGTTTTTAGAGTTCCTAGAATATGCTCTTCCCTCTAGTGTAAATCCCCAATAAAGAAATTCAGGTTGCTATTGTCAACGATTACAGTTATTCTACTTACAGTCTTTCGACCACGTGAGGCGTTGCCTCTGAATACTCCAGTCCACAGTGAAAAATCAGATTACCAGAGACTTGGAGACTCTTTGCTTTTCTGTAACTGTCACTCCAACCAATACGAAAAAACCCAAGTCAGACAATGAACTGCTACAGCAAAGCATCACTGGTAATATTCATCTAATACAAAAAAAGAAAAAAAAAAAAAGAGCACTCATGACACTACCTGTCATGGTAAGCAAGTTTTGAAAGGTATCGTAAAGTGATTTGCCCAGTAAAATTTTAAAATATACACTGTGCTCCATAAGTTCAAACTACACGTAAACAAAGAGCAGCTCCCTGCAACAAGGTGTAAATCAAAACGTTATAGCACCAACTCCCAGCACCAAGAAGTTGCCTGCTGACCAGTTCCAAGCGTACAATGCATTAGTGCTTGCTGAGGTTTCTGCTACAACAAGAGCCACAGTGGGACAGCTCTGCCCATTTCTGCAGACGTTTTCTCACCAGGCAGGGAGGAATTTAATCCCTGCCTTCCCATGGATAAAGTCAAGACAACTGGATTGTTACAGTACCAGAAAACACTGAATGGGAAATGGCACCTGAGGGAAAAGTAGGTACTGTACACCTGATCCTGAATAAATGGGCGTGGAGGAAAGGTGACGTTATCTGAACAACTTCTCTCCCTGGCAGATGGCATCTGAAAGGAGCAGCAGACCACACGAAACGAAACGACCGTCCCCGTGCTGAAAGCCATGGACATGATATTGCCCACACTAATGATTTTATTTCACCATCAGCAGAGCATTTATCCCCAAAAAACTGTACGCTTGCTCCTGGTCAGGTTATGGTGCAGTGCTAACTTTACGCGATGAAAAGTCTGTTGCTATAGTGGTCAGGTTTGTCTTTTATCTGAGGAGGGCAACAAGGGGACAGGCAGCATGGCCACATCATCAAATAGCAATTTAACTCCACGTTAATGCAGATATAATCTTTCTTCTTAAGTGCAAATTAAAAAGTATCATCTGCTAGAAACCAGCATGACTTGGGCTGCTGAGAAATGACATACGATTCAGTTTCTTACAAATATCAACAATTCTAAATCATTACAGGTTTCCAAAGCAAGAACAGGGTTACGGACATGAAGGGGGAAAAAACATTACCACTATTAAAAAAAAAAGTATCATTGCAAACTTCGAACACTCTTCAAAAACATATCTGGAAAAGATTGTTTTCTTTTTTTTTTTTCCTTTTTTCTTTTTTTTCCTGCAGCTGAGGAGTGTCCATGCAAAACAATTTTGAGAAGAGCAGTGTTCCATCCGGGCACCAACTGGGCCCGATTTTATCCCACACAGCTCAGTAAAGTGCTCTCTTGTGCATCCTTTGAGGAAAAAAGTTCTCATTTAGTTTGGGAGGCCGAGGTTACTAGCTGGGGAAGGCATAGTCTCGGTCAATCCATTCTGAGGTCAGAGAAGAAGGAAGGATAGAAGTTAACAGTACTCTGCCTTTCGTAACTCACAGACAACAGGCTGCAAAGGAGGCGCAAACAGGAGAAGCAGAGGTGGATGTCAGATGAAACCCTGCCCCTGGGAAGCCTCAGAAGTCTAACGCAGACTTCATCAGAGGCAGCATTTCACTCGTTGCAGGTCACACACACTAGTTCTACTGCAGAGTCCCAGACACCAGGTAACAGATCTCCACACAGTATCCGTGGAAATCAAATACGCTTTTCACTTCCTGTGCTGGTGGTTTTTCATTAATTGCTTTGAAGGACAAAAGGGATCTGAGTAACATTCTTTTGCCGATTTAAAGAAAAAAGAAAAAGCATCTTGCCCTCAACATTTTCTATAATGCACACTTATAAACATTCTAGGGCAGATCATTAGAGGTATTTACTGACAAAACAGTAACTAATCATCAGCTTAAAAGAGTAAAAGTAACATTAATGGGGAACAGAATTTAAGGCATTTTATTTTGGCCAGGAATGATGCATGCTACAGAGTAATCTTCATTTTCCCATTTGGTTTTCAGACCACTGCACTTTTTTTTGTTGTTTTACATGGCACTTCATAGTTTGTGTTTTACAATTTAGTTAAGATTTTCAAGTGTTTTCTTCAATATAAATGCTTTTTCCTGTAGCTCGGGTCTGCTATCTGATGCCATTGTAGATAATGAATGAATGAGGTGCTCTCTGCTTTCTGCTGTCAGGCTTTCCCACTGTTTAGCTTCTGTGAAGACAAACAGACAGACACCACAGTAAATACCAGTCTGTCAAAAACAAACCAATCAACCAACAGTCTCCATCCCTGGACAGGCTGAAAGCGACCACCTCACATCTCGCTGCTCTTCCAGGAGAAGAGCTGCTGAGGAGGAAAATTCAGCTGGATGCTTGGTGCACGTGCTGCCTGCTGCACAGGTAGCTGTGCTGATTCAGACCAGGCTGAACTTGATTGTCTCAGCCTGCACTATGGGACTACAAGGGCCTGAAGAACCACTTCAAAACTGCTGCATGTAATGCAAGGAGGATGCATTACACAGTCCTTGCTCCCTCCCTGCTGGACATTTTACAAAGGAGCATCCAATTGCAGTTTAGACCCAGACTTCATCCACAACTGCTTCCACCCCCTCCAAGTTTTCCCAGTCACCAAGCACAAAAATCCAAATCCCAAGCCACCCCGAAAGCACCCTGTGCTGCAAACAGAAGGTAATGGTATCTCTCCACCTTCCCAGGCCACACAGCCACCTGCCTTCTACACCAAACACCAACTCTCCCATGTGGCAAGGAAAAAGACTCACCTTGCAGTTTGGTGAAGAGCAGTTGTATTACAGACAAAGCTTCTGTTCTTATGGACGTGTAGCTTTTGTTTTCTAAGGGATGTGAAAACAACAACAGAACAGATTCAGAACCGAAGGCACACTAACTGTACAAACAGCAGTCACCACTGGTCTGCAGACTGCTCTTCGCCCAGCTAAATGAGATAATTTATGCTGCCAGTCTGCAATGCGACCCAATTATATACATCAGAATGGCAGAAAGTGACCAAATAGCAGCTAACATATCCACTAAGCCTTGTGCATCACCTTCCCTTTTCCTGCAGTACTGTTCCTCACACATGCTGAATTGGAATAAAGTCCACATGACGGCAGTGTGATCACAAACAACTTCTGTGCATCATGGACTTTTATTTTTCCAAGTTATAATGGCTATAAAATCATCCAGGTTTTAAAGGGCAGCATTAAGTACGGGTACAACAAACCCTATGCTGTCAAGCACAAGCTTGTCACATGAAAATATTTGTTCTCCTGAACTAAAATCTCCTTAAAGCCTCACTCCATTGAAATTTAATAGTTAAAAGAAACTGGACTGTACTAACTTCTCTAAAGTAGGTGCTGCCTTTGAGCACACCAGAAACATGAGCTGCATGTGGGTGCATGTTACAGCCACAGGGCAAGTGGCAACACCACACAAGTAATAGCCAGCCCCGGACTGCCCGTTGTGCATAGATACTGCTTTTATCTCTGTGGCTGCTTGCCTGGGGGAGAGCACAAACTGCCCCGAAGCCTTGGAGCTTCTGGCTGCCTCAGCAAATTCTGGGCACTTCCCATGCATGTGTATCCAAAAGGACTGATCTGGGGAAGGAGAAAAACTTGTGTTTCATCAGATCATGAACAAACTGACTGGGCAGGGTCCATCTTCTGCACGGAGAAAACTCGTAAGTCTCTGAGTTGTGCTCTGGAGAGGTAGCACAGGAGCCCTCTCTCCTCCTGTACTTCCCCTTTCAAAGCTCTCTCACACCTGAGGGATTTACTTTTCTAAGCACAGCACCCTGCACAATACTGTGCTGAACAGCTGCTGCAGTGCAAGGCAGGATGAGCCCCATCTGACAGCCTGTGCTTGTTCTGCATTCTCTGAACCAGCCAACACCCGAAGAGGAAATGTATTAACAAACATTTCATTATCAACTACAAACCAGAAAACATCCATTTACCTAAAGAGTGGGTGATAGATGAGCAGGTTTCCAACAGTATTTCTCTCAAAGCCCCGGGGTCTGAGTGTTCCTCCTCAAACAGCACTAACCTGTCAAATGCAAACACAGACACCCTGTGTCACTGGGACAGAAGCCGGCTCAGCTGCCCCTGAAAATCCAATAAACACCTCTGCTGTATCACCACAGGTCTCCCATGGTTTCATTAAACAGTTTGAAGCAACAAAGAGAAGAAACATCAAAGGAAGATGGCAGAAAGGAGAATTACCCTTGAAAGTAGGCGTTCATGGCTTGTAGCACTCCAAGCTGCACTTTCCACGTGCTGAGTTTCAGACGGTCGCACATTAGCTTACAAAACTCTTGTCGATAGCAACCTACAGAAAGCAAAGGGATTGTGTTACCCTTGGGTCACCACAGGGAAAGGCAGAAGGAAACGCTTCCTGTCCTGCCCCTCAAATGCTCCTCGCGCTGTGCTCCAAGTGACACCGAGCTACACTCATAGCATGCAACCAAATCAACATCCTGCGAGAAATGGCACCAAAACTCTTTACCAATCAAGGCAGGACAACGCTCACTAAGAATTGCTGAAAGGTAAGGAGCTACTTTGTACATTCTGGCAGGCTAATGAAGACATCCTGTTTTTCCCAACATATCCGTGGACCTCCCCGTAAGCCTTCCCATACCCAACGTGGTCTCTAGGTCCCTCCCTCCTCCCCCTGTTCATTTGATTTTCGCTGTGAGATGACTTACGCTGTGTCTCCGGGCTCCTCGGCCACGCTTTGCCCAGGGTCTCAAAGGCACAGATCAGGGACTCCATCTGCACCTCCTTCTCCCTCATGTCCTCGTCCTCTTCGTCGTGCTTTGGTAAACCCGCGCCTGTGCTCTCGAGGGAGTTCTGCAGGGGCCAGGTGGGGAAGGCGTGATCAGCAGGGGATGAGGGCAGACTAGACCCACGCTTAGACACACATTCAGTGCCCCCTTGCAGTTTTTGTTCACACCAGTGCTCGTACCCAGCCAGGACAGGTGAGCACGACCCACCCTGGCCATGCACCCCCCCAGTTCTCTGAGGTGCAGAGCTGGAAAGCGCTGCTGGTACTCACTCTACGCAGCTTCCTAGGAGCCTCCTGCTGCCTGTAGAGCAGCCAGGACTTAACTTTTAACTGGGGCGACGCTGGGCACACCACAGGAAAGAGGGAAAACGTGAGACACCGAACCATCACCTTCTTTATCATGGGGAAGATGATATCTGCCAGCTCCTGGAAGCGGTCCTCCCTCGTTGCCTGCAGCACGCCGGCAGCACAGCGCAGCGCCACCACCTTGTACCTCGGGTTCTCCTTCCGACACTCCTTCAGAACGGCCTGCACAACGTCACCGACGCTCGGCTGGCCAGGCACGGCCTCCCGCAGCTCTGCACTGCAACGTGAGGCAGACGGAGACTGATCAGGCCTGCACCTGAAACAGCCTGTCCCACAGATCACAAGCAATACCCGTGTTCAGGCACAGGACTGCCTACCCACACTGCAATTGCGTCTGCACTCTTGTGCTGCTTCACTCTCACCTTGTCTGTTCTCTATGAATTTCTTCACAGCCTTTCCTCATGCCGTTTCAATGCACTTTTCCTCCCTCACTCTTTTTCTTCCTCTTTCTCTCTTCTCCCCTTCAAGGTGTTGATCCTTCCCCTTAATCTGCTCTTTCTTATTGGCAATTCTGGCCTTTCAACATTCTCCTCCTTGCCCTAAACCAACTGCTTAGCTCTGAGCATCCCTCTGAAGCATCATTTGTCCCTCCCAGCCCTCAGCGGTGACCCACACACTGACATAAGGATTGGATAGGGACTCCTCACAACCTGATGGGAGATCAAAATGGCATTCAGGACTTTCTACCTCTTCTTGCAGAAAAGCAGGAGCAGGTTGAGTCTTCCATTCACCATCCAGGCAACAACCCTGTGCAACAACCTCCTTTTTGAGGTCCCAGGCCCTGAGGGTGCCACCTTTTTCAAGACCCTTACCTGCATGCAGAGACGACACTGGCAATGGCCTTTAACAGCTCCTCCTGCAACGAGTAAGACAGATACCACTGAAATATGCTCCACAGCCAAACGGCAGGGTCCTGCTGCACCAGGGAGTCCTTTGCACTCCAATGACAGAAGTACAGGGGAAATAAAGGCCGAGGGAAGGGATTGTCCCGCTCTGCTCTGCGCTGGGAGGCTGTACCTCAAGCACTGTGTGCAGTTCTGGGTGCCACGATATAGGAAGGACGTAAAACTATACGAGAGTATCCAAAGGAGGGCTACAAAGATGGTGAAGGCCTAGAGGGGACAATGCCTGAGGAGCCTGAGGGGGGTGTTCTGTGTGGAGCCAGGGGTTGGACCCAAGGATTTGTGTGGGACCCTTCCAAATGAGGATGTTGGATGATCATGTAGTTATAGTCTACGGGGGAACCCAGCTCCTAAAGCAATCTAATGCCACCTCTGTTCACCTTCCCTGGCACTTATGTATTACAGGCACAGGGGAAAACATCAGGCTCCACAAGCCAGAGGTCATGCACATGGTCCTCTGCCACAAAGAGCATCACATTTCCTGCCTCGATGGACACGTGCTGGACAAACGCTCACCACAATCCGTGGGGTACTGGTTCCATTTTTACCTTCCCAGTCCACGTTCTCCCTGGCAGACCCTGCAGCAGCGCAGAGAGCACTATTCCCAGGTGTGGAGGTACAAGGGAGCCGGTCTGTTTGGCAATTGATGCCATGGCAGCTGCTCCCTGGGCTTTCATCTTCCAGGACTGTGACTGCAAGGCCTTCTGTGTAATGGCTATCAACTCCTGCATGTACAGCCTGATGCCACCCTGAGTACCTGCAGAGGAAACACAAGAAAGCTGTAATTTTGCCACAAAGAGAACAAATGTCTGATCTTACTAGAAAGAGAAAAAACAAAGGAAGGGGGCAATTACAGATTTCTGGATTTTTGTAAGACTTCAGGCAAAACAACAAAGAATCCTTCCCAGGCTGACTAAAGATGGGTTCTGTTTTCCAAGTGCTTCCAAACAACCTCTTTAGATATTTTTTTTTTTAATCTAGAGACAGAGCTCATCTCAGTCTTCCCACATGGCAGATACTACACACTGTCAGCCAGTTTCTAGGAAATGTCGTTTTTTTTTTTTTTTTTAATTAAAAAAAAGAACAGGTCACCGGAAAATTCTTTTGCAGTCCCTTTTCCAAACTCCAAAAATGTATTCTAGTGACTGAGGGTTCTGATCTGACATCAGGTCAGAGAAGGAACCAGCAAAACGACTTCACCATGCTTCCAGATCTTCCTTTACAGACAGTAAGCATAGCAAAATATCGTAGATTAATTTATTGAAGTTAAAACCACTGGCACCACTAGAGAAACAGATGTGATCTCCAGCCCCAGAAAGGGGCTGAAGTTCCCTTTAAGTTCAGGGCATGCAGCAGCTCCTAAACATGGCACTGAAATTTCCAAAGACGTTCAGCTACCTGTGGCACAATAAGGATGGCATTACAGTGGCATTAAGTGCCTCACAATCATAAACTGTTCCTCCTGACTGAGTTTGTGTGTCCTCAGCTATTGACAGCTCTGTAATTATTTCAAATAGGCTCAGAGAAGCTAACTTGCTCAAACTCTTACAGGACATCTTTAGCAAGGAAGAAAATGAAAAAAGCTTCTCACATCTCTTGGTACGAGAACTCATTATTTCCAAAATTGATTTCCAGAAAACATTACATTTTCTGGCCCATGCACCCCAGAAAGCTTTTACCACTCTTAATGCAACTTACCAGGTACATTTTCCTGCCAGACTTCAGCCCACAGATTAGAATCCTCTTTCTCTCCTTTCTCTTCATCAGGAACCTCGTGCATACCAAGAAAAGCCAATGGCAACACCTGTTTGGCATGGTTCTTCACTACATCCGGGCTGTAGCGTCCCATCGCATGTACAGTTAAAGCACAGCCTGTCCTGTACACTGGCTCTGAAGGAGCAAAACAATCACATTACAGCTGTGAGGTAGGTTTTTTGCTTGGACAGCTTTTGGTCTGCCTCTTGGGAAACAGAGGAATGCCATAATATGATGGTGTATGGGAATTACCCAGCTGGTGAAGGTGTTACGGTTTTATCTGGGATGAGTTATTTTTTTCCTAGCTGTTTGTATGATGCTGTATTTTGGATTTTTGATGAAAATAGTGGTGATAACACACCAATTATTTTAGAAAGCAGCAGCTGAATTCCTCATTTTGCTTTGCTGTGTGCACAGTTTTTGCATTACCTAGTAAACTGTTTTTATCTCAACCCATTGGTTCTCACACTTTTATCTTTCTAATTCTCACCCCCATCCCACCTGGGGAGAGTGAGCGAGCAGCTGGGTGGTGCTTAGCTGCCCGACAGGATTAAACCACAACAGCAGGCAAGTATCACAGTACAGAAATCTTTCTTTACCAGCTTCTGCCAGCATCAAGAACCCTTTTATGCACTATATTCTGTGATGGAATATCCAAGAAGCAACATACCTTCCTTTTCCATGTACCAACTGCTGAGTTTGTGCAGCAGCTTCTCAGTGCTACTGTCACGCGAAGTCTGTAACAGAGAAAAGACTCAGACCACTCAAACACTTGAAAAAAACACAAACCAAACCAAACAAACCAGCACACAAACAAACAAGATTATAAAAACATCTCAAACCTCTACTTACCCGGACTAGATGGCCCATAGCAAAGGCAAAAGACTTCTGTACCACGCTGTTGCGATCAGTCAGGCCACTAAGTAATGCACTCATAAGTTTGCCTGTTGGAAGAAAATAAAATAAAAAAAATAAAAATAATTCCTGTATTAAAAAAATCAATGCTGAATAGGAAAGAAATGACACCTACAGAGCAGCAACAAAAACAAACAAACAAAAAAAAATTTGGCACTAGAAACAAACCCTACCTGAATAAGGTGTTAGGTCTTGGGGACACTGTGTGGTTAACGAGACAATTACACTGGCACAGCCTCCCTGGAAGATTGCAAGAGGTAATATTAAAAAAGGTAATATTAAAAAAAAAAAAAAAGGTAATATTAAAAAAAAAATACCCTCTGGTTATTACTGTTAATACTTGCTGTGGTGCTGTATAATATGACCTAGGCTCACTAAGCCTCTGCTCCATCAACTGGGAGCCAATGTCAGAAACAGAAACAGTTTGTAGCAAATAAATGACAAGAACTGAATTAGGAAGAAAGTTACCAGGACCCACACTTAGGATGGATGGGCCTGGAAGATTTACAGGTATCAAAGACGACATTTTGCACTCAGTTGTCACAGAATACAACAACCACGCAGTCCAGGGGAGGTTAATGCAGCACACATGCAGAAAATCAGAAGTAGTGTAGGAAGATTTCAGACTCAGATATAAAACAATTATGGTATGAACGAACCCAAGCTGTCACTTCAAAAGAAAAAGCCAGAAAACCCCACATATTTAAACTGACACTTCACTGTGCTCCCTTTTCCATTTCCAAACGATCTATTAAAACACAGGCATACCTTTGTGCCAAGGCCTACTCCACTTTTGATCAGCTCACAGAGACGAGGAACCAGCTCACCCAGGATGGACACATCCAAGTACTGCAAGCTCTAGAGAAAGGCAAGGGACCAAATAAATAAATAAATTAATTAATAAGTGTGACAGACCTCAGCTGATTTGCTTCTACAGAGGCCTGCCACAGTTCTCCACACTGGTCTTTTGCTGAACTGTGCAAGTTTGATGCATGGAGAGAAAAGGGCACCACGACATATCTTATACCACATGCATATTATCTCGTCCCCGTTCTGTGGTGAGGTGACCCTGCTGAAATCACCAGTTGCTAGAATCCATGAATTCCTGCACACCAGTTGCTTAGAAAGCTTTAACTAATGCACTAGCAAGAATTCCTCTTGCGGAGGGAAAGAAGAGATGAAAAGCAGTGCCTATTTTGGGACAAAACCCAACATTCTTCTGATTCGTTTTGGGTTGCTCACAAACCAGAACATCTTCACGCTACTCCAGGGAAACCATGGAGCACAACTGTCTCCACTCCTGGCTGGTAGGGGGAGAGGCATGGCCAGGAGGAGGGACAGCAGCAGCTGCTCCAGCCTGCAGGGTGCCAGTGAGTACAGTTTTTCCCCATACACTTTACACACTATAAATAGAGAGCACTCCACATGACACCAAAACACAGCTCCCTCTGTGCTGGAGCCAGCAGCTCCAAATGCTGTTAGGTACAGGAGAGCTTGTGAGGAGCAAACTGTGACCAAAGGATGATACAAGTCAGTATGTAACAGAGAAGGTGGACAGACATTCACATGCAGATACTAAAAATGAAGCCAGAATTCCCTAAAGCTCCCAGTTTGATTCCTACTTTTCTCCTACAACATACCTTAAGCTGGAACCCTTCTGAATCAAGTACTTACCATGTTAATAGTTTCCATCATGGGAGATGACTTGACAGCACTAAGCCTGGCACTATCCATTGCAGTCTAAAGAAATAAGAGGGGGGAAAAAAAAGAAAACATCAATTCAACCCAAAAACAGAGGAAAAGCCAGTATCAACAGTAACTCTACCTAACAAACAGAAACCAAAATCTATTTCAGATGCATCCAGGCAAGAAATAGTAACATTTTCAGCCTGTGAATGCTCCTCTTTCAGAGGCAGAGGCAGCTGGATGTTCTAGATGGAGTACAGGAGCTACACAATACACTTCTGACATGATGAAATAAAGACAGAAAAGAAAAAAAAACAAACAAAAAAACAAGAAAAAGACCTACTGTGACCTATTCTTTACTCCCTTCTTGTTGGCAAAGGCCAGAGTTTGCTTCCTTTTCCACCCCACAATGAAATTTGCTCAATTTGCTCTGGAACAATAGGGTTTAATTTACTTTCCCATAACTGCTAATTAATATGGTTCTTTGAGAGAGATTGAAGCACACAGCACTGACAACACCCAGCTCTTGCCCATATTGCTGTGGCATACCTTCTAATTTATGTCAGAAGAAGTAGTAGCCTTGCAGTTAACCCCATGAGAAAAATACCACCAATGTTTGGCAGTACAGGTGCATTCCAGATAGCTATCACTGACTTTCTTTTTGCCTGTTTCACTCTTGTGCATGGAGCTGAAGTGACATATAGTGACACAGCTCTTACTAAGGTTCTTAACTTTCTGAAATATGTGGAAGTCTAGTGAATGACATAAAAAGTTCCCACACTTCCATCTCCCCCTCCAAAAAAATATGTCCATCCATATTCCAGTGAGTACATTTATTTTAGTAACTCTTTAGCTATTCCACTTCATCTCTCAACCAAATCTTCTATTTTTCTGTTCACCAACAAAACAAATGAAGCTTGTATCTTCCAAATTTTTGCTCTGTTGATACTTACTTTCTCCTGATCTGTTGCACAAAGACTCAAATAATTGAGGACCTGAGGCTCCAGCACACTCAAGGACTCCAGCAGGGCAGGGATAAGTTTTGGTGCATGAGGTTTCAGCATAGATCCAGCACTTTTACTGATCTTCACAAGAGTGTTAATGCTGGAAAAAGATCAAAGGGAAGGTCAACACAGCAACATAAAGACTTAATTGAAAAATCTCTTGTCCACTCTCATTCAGTACCAACAAAAAGGTCATTCCAAGTCTCAGGTATGCCAGTATAAATCTACCTGCAAACAGTATTCTGTATATTGTTCTGATTAGGCAGGACCAGACCCTAGCTATAAGCCTCCAACTGAGGCTATGCTTTGCACAGAGATTGCTTAGATTGGCCAGGGTATCATAAAGGGAACTGGCAAACAGACAGTACTACAGACAGATGCAGGAAGAAGTAACATGTCGTCATGTTTCAAAGAAAGCTCTGGGCAAAGTCAGCCCAGAGAAATCAATCATCTCTGCCCAAGAAAAACAAATTGCAAAGATTTGTTCAAATCCCATTTGTCAGTATTAGACTGACCAGATTTCTCTGGCTGCATTGTGTCAGAGGGTTTTTAACACTTCAAAAAGGATGAAAAATTTAAGCAATATTCACTACAATCTGTTTGGAGCTTTCTAACCTTCCTGGGTAATTATGTCCAATAAAAGAAAATTGTTTCTGGGAAGATCAACTACACTCCAGGTCTGAATTTTTCTGTTTTTCTGTGCATAAAGTAAATGAAAGAATAAATTAGGTTACAAAGTGACAAGCATGTGAATTCCCTACATTTCAAGAGACACTGAACCATTAAACAGCATAAAATATTGAACAACGTGACCAAATGCAGTCACCTTGGTCACTTGTTTAAATAGGAGGTCCCCAAAAGATACATGCAGTTCCCAGTTTGAATTCAGTGAGAGAAGGGTTCAGTATGAAGGCTGATTTGGGGAGAAATTTGTGACTTCAAATACAAAACATTCTGCAATTCAGGTGAATAAGCTGGGTCTCTGTGCCCTCACCCCCAGCGAACGTATGTGATGCAAAACTAACCTGAGAGATCGGACTTCAGCAACTGTGCTTACTATTCCTTTGTCTAGGAGGCAAGGAAGCAATACAGCTACTGTCTTCTGACCCGCAGCTCCTTTAGAGGGATCACACATTTTCACACAAACCTGGGAACGGATGAGAATTGGTGTTGCAAGCGCACAAAAACCTCCTGCTTATATTTCATTAAAACACCATTTTGGTCAGACAGAAGAAGCCAACTGCAACTACAACTGCTTACAAACAAGCCCAGGCTCTATTACACGTTCATTCTTCTCTCCAGGAAGCACTTAAGATCCTAAGCCACGTTTCTAAAGAAGTTCCGGCTACAGTCACTTTCCAGAAAAGGCAAATTCATAGCTAACAGCCAAGATCCATGTGTGGATGAAGAGATGAACCAAAAGACCTCTCAGCCCAGGGACAGCCTGTCTCAGTTACACGGATTCAACTGTCCCACAAGGCAGAGCACTAAGTCCCAGATCAGAACAGATTCTGGGATGGTAACAAAAACGTGTTGGGACCGGGTCACCATGCTTTTGCCATGGCAATTTCATGCTGCATGCATTGTGAAAGTTATGATTTCAAACGTGGCTCTTATGATCTGTTCCCATTTCCACGGATCTGACCTTTTAGAGGAGTATCAAACAAAACACTAAGTGATGTTAAGTGTTACACCCAAGGTATCTTGTGTCAGCAAGAGCACCAAACAGTAAAGTTCAGACTGGGTTACTTTATTTCATGCCAGATTCCATTGGGCTTGGTCAGCTACAACCTGCTGCAGTTACAAAACATTTCCTTAAATCTCATCCCCAAGTGGGAAAAAAAAAAAAAGGTAAAGAAAAAAAATCAGTATCTCCCTCCTGTGGCTGTTCAGAACTTAACACTGTGTTAACCTCAAGCACCACAACTCCACCAATGTTAATGGAAGTACAGAAGTGTATGTGGCCAAAATTATTAAGATTGCCTTTCAGGTGGCTGTTCTGTTCATCATTGTATCAGATACTAGACATTTTTTCAAGATAACAGACTATAGCAAAAAGGACACTCCTGGAGAGATGAAAATTAATGATTATCTTAAATCAAAAAAAGAAAAACATGTCCATGAGCAAACAACAAGATTAGATTTTTACCTTGCTTAAAGTTTTTAGGGCTAGTTCTGCTGCCTTTCGCACAGATTCCTAAAAAGCAAAACAATAACATTTTTACTATTTTTAAAACTTCTATATAATGACTCATATTCATTGATAAGTGTTATCACTAACACCGTCAAGGCTATATTAATTGCTGATAATTTTCAAATAAATTTGTCTAGGGCTATAGAAAGATGGACTAAAAGCAAACAGTAAAATCAGCATGACTCTGATAGCACCAGACACCATTACCAAGTAGACTCTAAGTTTACCTGCATTGATGAATTAACGAATTAACAAGTTTTGAGCAATATACTCCTGGGTAATGAAACACAATCACCTACATGGAGTTGGACTCAATGATCCTTATGGGTCCCTTCCAATTTGGGATATTCTGTGATTCTATACCCTGATAAATTCCCTGAATGCTCTCAGAAGAATTATGGCCAGTCACAAGCAGACTTTCCCAAGCTACTTCCAAGTAAAATTCAGGAATTAGTGTGTCCCATGGACCCTTCACGAAAAGCAGCTTGCAGGCTGCTCTTTTTTTGGAGGCTAACATTATTAGCATAAAAGCAGAACATTCTGTGCCAGTTGGTTTGAATGCCCATGAACATTTCTGAACACACTGAATTTACTAGTATGAAAGCAGTTTCCTGGTAGATGGCACAGTCTGGGAAACAGCCCAGCCCTGCTTCAGCAGGAAAACCTGGATCCAGAGAAAATATGGCACAAACCTGGAAGAACATGAGGACTCTGACTTCATATCTGTAAGGCCTTTAATTTAAGCACACAAGCAGTCCAAAATAAACTTTTCTATACTTAAGAATTAAGCATATATTTAGGAATTCTTTTATATCCAGGAAAAGTGCTGAACCTTCAAGAATAATCACAGCAGGAATAAAAACTAACCCTTAAAAACAAGAGTAAAAATACACAGCGAATTTACAAGAGCATGGAAATTTTAATTGTAAAGGGCCTGAACTTGTAGTAGTGTGCTTAACACAGAAATCCCATTAGCTTCAACTCAATCTCTCAAAGAATCACTTTTTAAACACCTCAGAGTCTGATCACTGTACTTTTCGTGAAAGATTCCTGTTCAGACATCAGTTCCATTACCTTAATGTCATCTTGCACTCTAAATAGGATTTCCCAGATCTCTGGAAGCTTGTCTATAATGTCATCCAAAGGCCTTCCTCTTAATAAGTCATTCAGTGCTAGACAGCTGCAAACAAGGAATTTCATTTCGATCACACGGTATATTTATTTGATATGGATATAACTAAATAAGTAAGTGGCTTAATGAAAAAATAAAGAACTGTTTGACTTTCCTCATTTTCTCAAAACCCTTAATCTACTTTGTTGCAAGAAAATGTCTCTTAACAGAAGGAAAAAAAAACATTCAGCTGGACAGGTGAAATCTGAAACAGGTGACAGCATGCAAGAAAGGCTGCTGTGGTGAAAACTGCTATTACAAACATTCCAATTGGGATATCATTTCTTATTTCTTTTATCCCAGTACAGGATAAGGAAAAAAAAACAAAAACAAACTACAATGGTCTTATGTCTGTAACTGAAATTAAAAAGGAAGTTTTCAGTACAGCATAACCACAAACCAATGTAAGCAACAGTTTATTAAAAATGCCATACCAAATGGCACCCTCCTGCCAAGCACATATATAGCCAGAATGTCAGTATTTTCTAACATAATGCAATACTTCAGGCCCAAGGATAGCCAGTAACTTTGTGACCAGAAAGCTTCTCTCCTTTGGAGAACATTTTTTAGTATCATGTCAAGATGAATCCAATACAAATTTTCAGGCTCTATGAACCAAATAGCTTTAAGACTGTATCACTTCAAGTGCAGACTCCAAGGTTTGAGTCTATCCTGTTGAAAAGACATCTTCCTCTCCACTGACTTCTTTTGGTTAACAGGTTTATGGTGAAGATGAGAGTTCAAAATAAAATCTGTTACTTTTCCTAGCAATACCTGGATTCCCTGATTCTCCAGAGACTGCTGGTTAGGTTACTGATCAAATCCTCAAGAATTTCCTTCATGTACTTATCAACCTACAATTAAAAAGAAAAGAGCATACATGAAAAAAACAAGGCGCGTGCATCTATCCTGCCCTCTGAAAACAAGATCCTTTTGGACAATAAAACCTGCTTTTAGCCACAGCAGATAAACTAATGCTCGCCAGAGCTGACTCTGCAAGCTTATTTTGACTTTGCTTTAGAAGTGCCTTTCTCTGCACTGCTTCAGGGCTTAGCACTGTGACAGTCCTTTACCAACAGAACTGTTTAGATGCAGCACCAAACACGTATTTACAGGAGAAGCAGTTGCCCTTTGTTGAAGGATCAGAATTCACAAAGATCAGCCTTGCTGGGAAAAAGGATTTGCAAACCCAGTTTCAGGCCTTTTGGATATATAGTATGGGCACATCGTGAAAGTCACTTATTCCTGAGACTTGCCAAAGCAGAATTACCCTCAAACTGATGGAACATCGTCGTCAAATGAGTTTCATCCTGTTTCAGAATTGAGGAACCATATCTAGATGCTGTTGCTTTAGAAATGCATCTTCAGCTACAAGGACTTCTGAAAAGTTTCTCATAAGCAATATCAAAGCCATATCACAGAGAGGAAAGACCGCACTTTAAGTGTCAAGTCAGTCAAACTTTAAGATTGGCCACACAAAGTCTGCAATATCCTTTCACACATAAGAGGCAGCTACAAAAGCTCTGTGCATTTTCCACCTCATCCACAGATTTAACAAACTCTTTCTTGAGAACAACATCTCACCTCTTCCTGCACAGCCTTTCACAAGATACAGCTTTGCCAAGAGGATCTTTGAGATGCTCCAGGGTTAGCAGCAACCCACCGCTCTATATTTTACAGCTCACTTACCATTGACTTGTCAGTGACCAAGGCATTCCAAATGCTGGTCATTGCCTGTCGAATGCCCAGGTTGGGGTCAAACTGGTAGCGGTAGAGCCGGGGAAGAAGCTGGGGCAAAAATGGAGCCAGCTGCTCTCCAGCCTTGGCAGCTATCACATTGAAACCAAAAGCTGCTCCCTAAAAAGGTAACAAAAGAATATTTGATGAAGGAAAGCCCAGAGAGAAGCTACTCAGTACAGGCAGTGCAGTGACTACCTCCAGTGACTTCATCTATGCTTCCTGACTTGCTATGTCAAAAGCTGCCACCCAAAACCTCGCTGAAGGGATTTCAAAGGATTTACTGTTTGGGTCACAGTCTAGGAAAGTCAAATTCCCAGTTATGACCAAGGACCAAGATGTTGTAGACAGTGTAAGGAAAACAGAGGCATCATCTGGCAAGGTCCTGCACAGCTTGGCATGGATGGAGCACAGACTTCCAGATGTCCCATTCAACTTAAATGACTGCAATTTCCTCAAATGCCAGAGCTCAACCTCAAGTAGCTGATTAGATTTTCTTTGACTTATCCTGACTGGTGAAATTCCACAAGGATGATGAATCTAGCTATGTTCCTGTGCCTCCTGGAATCCCAGGACAGAGAGAGAGCTAATGTTGGAGCTTGTTTTTTTTTGCACTAAGTCACCAGAGACTTGAAACCTCAGGTAAGGAGCACAAAAAGAGCGTGGGAGGTGCACTATAGATGATGCCTACTTATTATTATTATTATTATTTTGCTCCAAGGGACAAAACAAGTTCTTCCATGTGTATGTAAAACCAGTGAAGCAGTTGCCAAGTTAGGGCTTGGTAAAGTTTATTTTGCTATGCTTTTTTTTTTCCAGGAAATGTATCCATCAGTCTTCTGACTTTTCTAAGGGTCCCAGTAGCTTTAAAATACAAAGGTTTTAGCACTAGGTAAGTTAAAAAAAAAAAAAAAAAGGACACTACTTTGGCAACAGTGGTTAAACCAGTGCATTTTCAACCTGGTTTCTAGCATCTTGTTGCTGAATACTTTTTTTCTGTGATTTGTTATGTAACAAGGCTCATTATCTCTGGCAGGTGAAAACTCATCCAGTTTTGAAAATGTTATCTCACTGCCTGAACACATCAAGACCTGGTCCCTAAATGCTCTCAAAAATGAAAGGAAAGGATCACAGCTGATTCAGAGTGGAATGCAAGATGATATAAACTATAAACCATGTGATACCAACGTTTTGTTGTAAGAAGTAATCCTAAATTTGCTTCTCTGGCTGCCGAATTTGCATTGAACCTGACACTAAAGCACCAACACGTGGCTTCCACATGGATCATATAACCGAGCTAGAGAAATGCAGTTACTGTTTCCAGAGCTCACAGAGGGAATGAAAGTGGTATGAAAACAGTAAATTACCTTCCGAGAATTCCACATGGCATGATGGTTGGCCAGATTCATGAATTTGTATACCAGGTCTGGCTGATTGAGATCACTAGCCAGCGAACAAAGCTCCTTGTAGGTAGAAAGACCTTGACTTTGGAAAGCAGAAAGGAAATCAGTTATTTTTAGGGGAATTACTACGTTTAGCTACAGATACACCACAACAGACAAATCAGAGCCGAAAGCACAGAGCGAAGTGAACTCCCTATCAGCATTACATTACAGTAGTTACAGTAACTTAAAGAACAAGAAGGAATGAAAAACACAGGAAGCAGATTTACAGGCTGTATTGGGTCTGGTGAATACCATTCCAGCACTGATTGCATGTCTTTCACTATGACTGTCATTAAACTTACCCATCCGGGGTTTTGCTCAGGCCACCCTGAAACACCACCGTTTCTCCTGTCATCTCATGTTTGGCTCTGGTGGAAAAGAGGTCCAGTGTTAACTTCACCAAATTCTATCGGACTGCATGCTACAGAACAAGTGAATTTGTTTTGCTCTATTACTCAGTACTTTCCCAATTCTAGTCCCACAAGCAAACAACAACAACAACAACAACAGCACAGGGTACAGATGCACAAAGGTAAACACACTACAGGTAATCTGACTAACCTGTGGCACATGTAATGTTAATGAGAAGCTTCAGAACATTAGGATTTCGCTGTGTAGTCAGGAGCTAAGAGTCAAATATACTGAATGATGGCTTTTTATTTCAGACCAGACACAACCCACACCCTGAAGAGCACATGACTACTTGAGAATGAAAAAAATCCACTTTCCATTCATCTTCCTGTTCACCACCACTGGATCCCTCAAAATACAAGACTGCATTTTTTGTCATTCACGGTGGCCACACTCACACCAGGTTAGGCAGGATTAGGCTGTTGAAGAGCATTTCTAGCACTAATTCAACATGATTGTCAGCAAGGAGTCCTGTAGGACTGTCAGTTTTTGCACTAGAGCACAGAAGTGACCGTGAATAATCCTCCTCAACAAAAAGTGCACTTCAGACACAGCCAAGTCTCTGTTTCTGCAACATTTACATTGTTCAGACTTGCTGCAGGAGGTCATTGTCCTTTGCAATTACACAACACAGCAAGTAGGAAATCTAACCAAACGCAAACTGATTTGAACTGCCTGAATCAGGACTGAATCATTATTTGGAAGCTTTGCTAAATTCAGAATGGAACAAAACTGGAACAACTTCACTCAAAATAAACTCTAAGCTGAACTAAGAAATGTCCTGGTTTGACTCCCCTGCAGTAGGAGGATAACGGCTTCCCCTTGGCCACAAAGCATCTCTCCACCCAAAAGAAAGGCACATTTTTGTTCCCATCAGACACACAGCTCACAGTACTCTCTCACTTTGCACACTGTACCTTTTCCCAGTCATAAGGGTATCAACAAGTGTGGTGACTAGCTCTTGCTGGTCCTGTTCACTTCCTAGTTCATATATCAGCCCAAGACCTTTTGAAGCAACATCTTGACTAAGCTCTGCAAGAGATTTTACAAAGTAAAATTAAAGGTAAGCATGTCATTAGTAATAAACAAATTTCAATAACCAGATCCAACCAAAATCACAATTAAGGAACAGAAACTCTGTGCTGTAGATCACAGCTCTCCATTTCACAGCAGAGCTAGTCTGGCACGACACAAATTTTGGATTCTGAAGCAGCAGTTAATTCCAAAGGCAAACCCCCCAGTAAACTGACATCTTCTTGTTAATATTGCCACTAGTGGTTTTGAAATAGCTGAGAGCATTCTAAGAGCTGCCAGTATTCTTACATGCTGCTGGCCCCTGCCCTCAAGTTCAGCAAAGGTAATAGCAACACTTTCTTCTTTAACTTCAGTGAGGTCTGGTTAGGCCACTGGATGCCATCCTTCCCACTAGCTGCCATGGGTGGACATACAAGCCAAAATAATGTTAGTTTGAAGAGGTCTCAGAGTTGCTGTCCATGCAGAACTCTGTGATACTTATTTTTCTGCTCAGAGCATGGCAGACCAAACAGTTTCTGTTATTACAGTCTGCAGGAGAAAATGCAGAAGATTTGTGCTTCATTAGCAAAGCACAGAAGAAAACTATGTTTATTTTTGTATGTGACACCTAGGAAAGATCACAAAATCACTTGTACTACTTCAGAAATGTATGTTTCTAGAGTCATCATTTAATTTTGGCTGACAAAGAGGGTGTAGGTGACTTTCTACCTGTTAAAGATTCCCTCCATCTGTTAAGACCCCACTACAACATAAAAAACTGTTGTGATAGTACTTACCATCGCTATCTGACAGAATTGAAACAAATGCACTTTGGATATCCTTGAGATGAGACTGAAAGATGAGAAAGAAGGACATTATTTTTATTTTAGGTTTAGTATCCTTTCTCTGAAAAGGAAGCCCCTAACAGGTAAACAGAGGTTACCGTATCAGTAGAGTTGTCTATCTGAGCTACAACTGTGACAAAAACTGCTGTCTTCTCAGACTGGTAAGCAACAGCCTGATTGACATCCACAGAACATAACAGTAATTTGACCAGAACTTTTTTTTTTTTAATAGTTATCATGTCATTAGTAAACCACATACTTTATTTTCCTTGTTTAATGCACAGCAGTAGCATGTCATAAGTCTGACTTGCAGCCAGACAGGACTGTCCCCTGTGCAAGGGACAGCCTTCCTTCACCCCCAAACTAGAGGATTTTGCCACCTCCCACAAGATTTCACTGTTAGGTGAGTATAATACATGGCAAGGTTTTAAAAGTAGCAGCTTAAATTAGCAAAGCATCTCGTCTTCCAAAGCTCTTTATCAATTGCCTGCAGAGCACAAAGTGGTAACCTGGTCTCATCACAGCCTATAGTATCTCTGTGTGAAGAGAGGATATTTCTGTTGGGAATGCTTTAAGTCTTTCTTTGCATAGGATCTTTCACATTTTGGGACTGCCATAACAGACAAACCCACTAAATACAAGATTTTCAAAGTACACCACAAATATTAAGTATATTAAGTGTATAACTTCTGCTAGGTAACAAAGTTGTGGTGAACTCTGTGAAACAAACAAGCCCAGGAATTCCATCTAGGTTTCCAATTTCTTCCCCTTGCATACCTCCTTTTAATATTTTCCGAAGAGAAATCCTAAAAACTCTAGAGACACCCACGTATTCTTTCTAATGGAAGATGCGCTGGCACTTTA
The DNA here is from genome assembly GCF_963932015.1 of Anas acuta. Lineage (NCBI taxonomy): Eukaryota > Metazoa > Chordata > Aves > Anseriformes > Anatidae > Anas > Anas acuta. The sequence continues at coordinate 67,511,774 of NC_089017.1, forward strand.
TCTTATGTAAGATATTTGCACCATGCTCACTTTGACCTGAGAACAAGTCAGATGCTTGCAAAGGTCCACACAGCCTCGTTCAGCTGCCAGCTAGTATGCTCCCGTACTAACAAAAGACAAGCCTTGACTTAAAAAGACCTCAGTAATGACTGGAGCAGCACTGGGAAGGAAGAGGCAATGGAAGTGAAGGGGACGGAAAGGACAGAAAGGAGGCGAGCAGCAAAAATACGGACAAGGAGCAAGTGCTAGGAAAAGGGCATAGTCCTTACCTTAATTGCTTTGTGCGTGCTCAGCTTCTTCACCATTGATAGAAGCCAGATGCAAGCTGCTTGCCTAACATGTGGGTTGGGGCTGATAATGTGCTTGTTCAAAATTAGGTCTAGGACCCAGGGAACCACATCATTCACCTTCAAATCTAGCGGAGAAAAAGAAAGGTGGAGGGGAAGGAGGGAAATTTCAGAATCTGCCACCCTTGTTTTTAATTTCCATGTAACATGCAGCAGCAATGAAACACCTGTCAGCCTATGAGTACTTAGGTGACATTTTAATCTCTACTTATTCAGAAAAAAAACTTCAGTGTAGTCTCTGGGAAAGTATTTATTGTAAAAGAAACACGGAACAGAGTTATCCTAACCCTTCATGGAAGTGTTGCAGAGCCTGTGGCTGAGGAGATGTACCACTCATACTGCATATGATTCAGTGCACTACTTTTGCATGAGTGTGTGCATGCATGCATGTTATGGCTCCAAAATCCTGGAGCAAAGGCACAGTTTGGTTTCTACATACTCAGCTTTGTGTACACTTGAGATCTAAGACCACTCTCCCAACATTAATACCCTGTTTGCAGGTCTGAGGCTGATACGTACAGCTGTCTGTTTCAGAGCTAGCATTTTGTCAAGTTCTTATTTCAACTGACACCGAATCTCAGTCCTTAAACTGCTCCATCTACCGTATCTGCAACTTAATCCAAGCGCTGGTCCAAGTCGTTGGAAAAGAACTTGCAATTTAATCTTATAATCCTATTTTCCAATGCAGTCTTCAAAATGCTATTTTTAAAGATTTGTGTATGTTAAACCTGAAGCTAACTTAACATGGGAAACCGAAATAAAAAAAAATAAATGCAGTGTCAAGTAACAATTAATTAGATTTCATCAAGAAGCTATTTAAAAAGTATGTGAAATAAAGTCTTCCACCCTTTGTAGATGGGCAGAAATGACTTGTTTATAACAGCACCGCACAACACAGAACATTATGCAAAGTGCAGGGGAAAATGTCTCTTTACTTCTTACCATTACAAATGAAACATCACAGAGACAAAACCAGTGTTAGGCCAGAACTGTGAGATTTCATGTTTCTCAACCCAGCCCCCCGTGATTAGGAAGGCCTACCTGGAGGGGGTATATATTCCTCCTCTGTTACTGTCCATGCATCACGTGCAGCCACTGAGCTGGTTCCTACAGCAGCACTGGTAATAGCTTCACCAACAGTGAACTGCAGTTCTATTTGTTTAGCCTGAAAAACACAACAGAGCCTCACTGACTACCAATTAAACAAACACCAAAAAAAAATTGTGGCATTTGTTCTACAAAACCACAGCCTTTTCCCCAACTTCAATTCTCAGCACCAATTTACAATAAGACCACACTTTTGTTGAATTTCTAAGACCAGCTGGTGACTCAGACACCTTGAAGCTGATGTAAACTGTGCCAGTGTAGAAGTCTCCAAAACAAATGGTAAGAGCTAAAATTATCACACCTGGATTTCCACACTTAATTTTTACTACATGCCTCCTGTAAAGCACTTGACAGTCGCTACACAAGCTTAAATCAGTGAACAGAAAATTGGAGACATAGGTTTGAAATAACACTATGTTAGAACAAGATCATCAGACATTAACAAAAATTACTGTGACTCTAAGAGAGGAACAAATTTGTCTTTCACATGAAAAACAGCCGTTATTTTGCTTTGCTTTGTCCTCTTTCCACTATTTTCCTAAGATCTCAGGAACAGAATGTGCAGAACTCTGCCAATTTTTTGTCACTATTTATGATGAATCTTTTGCTCTAAGAACTTTTTTCCAAACCTGCTGTGTACCTTCTAGATTGCTTGCCTTACTCTCTGGAAGTCCAAAATGCTCATGCATTTGGACAAATAGGTCCTTAGCAGTCTAAGATTTTTTTTTTTTCTGAAGCACACATTTTATAAAGGAAGTTGTAATGTCTACAAGCAGTTCCAGGAGATAAACACAGCACTCAAAACCATAATTTGGTAGATGTGTACACAATGTTCTTACTATTCTTGCTTGTTTGATCACATCAGACGGGAGCACTCAGCAAAGCCAGCCTGTTTCATACTCAATAGATGCTTCTACAGCTCCTACGTGAGCACGACCAAGGAAGGAAGACAAAAACAAGCTATAAAGAGCACACTTCCTATTTAATTTTGCTGTCTGGCACATTGCAGAATGTATAGCAGCTCTGCAGTACTGTGAAAAAATACACTGCACTAAAAACCATGTGGATTAGACTGACAAAAGATCTTATTATAAAGAAAGTTGCTAATTCAAGGGAATAACAGCAGCTGACATACTTCTGATGAAAAGGAACATGAAAGGAACTTTTAGGGTGTTTTTGAAGGCCAAAATACAGACCTACGGCTTCATTGCTACAAGCACTGAATATTTTATGCATATTGGTAGTCCTCATCTCAGAGACTAGGGCAGAAACCTCAACTGCAAGTTTTTAAACTGTGGCATAGAACATTTTATAATTTTACAATCCCCAAACCCACCTCTGCTCCCTATTTCAAACCAGCTTCCAAACAGTAAGGGACAGTATTATGAGAAGACAGCTGCCTTTGGAAACCTTGCACCAGAGTATACTGAAAGCATTCAAATGGAAAAACTCATTGCAGTATAAAGAATAATACATTGCTAGTCCCTCACCTCCACAGAATCCATTAAACCTTGCAGCAGTAATTTCTGGTGAGGAAAATCTTCATCTCCCACAGGAAAGTAACCTAATGTTTGTATTGCTCGTTCCTTCATCTTAAATACAAACAAAACAGGAATAACAATCACATTATTTTCCTGTAAGTCCAGAAGATAGCCTTTCCTTCTCCTTCTCATCGTCTTTCTGAAGCTTCACTTAAGGTCTCTCTTAATAGACTTGCAAGAGACTTACTAGGTCAATTGCTCCTCTCTTCCAAAACACAGCTTTTCCATACGATACAACCAAAACAAATCTCATGTTACCTTTGAGTATTATTCTCCAGAAGATATTTTAATTTTTCTAGAATTAAAATCACCCCCTTTCACAATTCTCACCCCATTAGCTCCTACTTACAAATATGGAAAGCACATTCAGTCAACTGCTAGGCAGTGATGGATTTTCTGAAAACCCTTACTCTAAGTCTGACTCACTAAAGCCAACACTTGGTCTAACAAGGTTCAGTAGGCACTTCTTTAAAATTCAAGGCTGAGTTTGGCATTAACATAAACCCAAGGATGGAGCATTCCAGAAATGAACAAGAATCATAACATTGCAAAATCTTACCTTATTTGTTTCCTTGCTGGAAGGGATTCGGGCCAATAAGCTTTCAACAAGCTGCAGCTTTGTAAACCCTGTGCCTTCACTGGGGATTGGCAAGGGGCCATTCCTGCCAATCTCCCCAAGAGCCGTGCAGGCAGCCACCACAAGGAAGGGAGAGGTGCTGTCCAGAAAAGAACCTACATGAAAAAGTAAACAGGATGGCTTTGATCTTGTTCTATTATTTAGCAGTGGGCAGCCAGGCACTTATATTTTACTCAGGCAAGGTGTTTATCTCCTCTACAGCTGGTAGGAAGCATTATGCAAGAACTTATCAAAGTGAGAGGAGAAATCGGGAGGAGCCTAGGCAGTGGCACTGCTCCTAATTGTGCTATGTTGGTCAATGAGCAAAGAGTCCACCTATTTCTTGCTGAAAAGGGTTATGCTCATACATCTCATCATACGGTAAATTCACAGGCTGTAAATTTTGGAACACAAAATGAACTCAAGGTAATAGCATGAGCTGAATATCTTAGAAAAATCCTCAGCCTGGGGTGGCTGAAAAACAACTGTTACGTGCAGCAAAGTCTTAGGTGGGAAGTTACCTATTGTCTCTGTCGTCAACTTTATGAGCTCTTCTTGCTCCGGCATGACTGCAGTGTTTGGTTGTTCTATGTCATGTAGCTCCATTGCTCTGACTTTCCGTTTGGCCAAGTACCTTCCTACTGTAAATCCCAAAGCCAACAAGGATCCATGTTGGACCTCCGGACTCTACAGACAACAACAATGCAGAAAATCTCATTTTCAAAGCAAGTAACACTTTGCACACAGCACTAATTTAAAAACGCATATGGACAAGCCAGCTGGGGAGCACCCTGAAGAATGTGGAGTTCTAACATACAGCACAACAACAGGGTGCTTAATACTGCTCATGTTCTCTGCTGGAGTCCTTTAGGACAAATTAACAGAACTCAGAAGAGATTTAGGAGGACAGATTCAGAATTTATCACCGGAACTCACATTCCTAAACCCTTGGTGGTTAGGCCAAAAAAAAACAAAAAAAAAACAAAACAGTAACAACTCATGATTTTTAAGTACAGACTTAGCAAGGTGAATTTAGATAATGCTATACTCTCTACTTGAAAACAAGACATGCAAAGATTATGAACACAAAATGTATTTTTTTTTTTGGTAATAAAGGGGAATTACTTTAGATTTGCATTGCTGACACAGACAGTATACTTGGCCTACTAATATTGATGACAGCACCCCTACACAGTCTGGTAGGCAACAAAACTGTGATAACTAATTATTACATTTAAATGTCAAGCACATTAATTTTTCCAGTTCTGATTTGGTGCTGAGACTATCTAATGGCAGTGTCTTCTCCCACAGGTGAATTCTTATAAAAGGATATATATATATATATATTTTTTTTTTTTTCAGAAATAAGCTGTGAGACTTAATTGCTACCTTAATTAACAAAAAGAGGGGAAAAAAAAAGGAGAGGTGAGGGCTTAACTCTGCAGCCAGGACAGGATCCTCAAAACCCAGCTTTTAGTCCCCTGGGGGGCTGAAAGCTGCCAAGCCTCACACAGTCAAGGACACTGAGCAGGGCAAGCCCTGCAGCAGTGGGATGCCCTCAGGTGATGTGACGCCACAGGGCGCTACAGCTTAGCTAGGGGAGGGACATACGTAACAAAATAGGCATTTTCTTAGTTCTGTGGGTGCCTTTAACCACCCACAAATACAGAATCAGGAATGTGGTGGATATAAGTAGTATAATCTATTACCTTTCAAAAATACAACGAATATCTGGGGGGCTAAAACTGGTGAATACATTGACTGCACTGGCTTTGCTTACAAGTAGTGTCTTCAAGAAACCCTCTTACTAACACGAACAGCAGCTTCAGGGATTAATTTATTTAAAGATCCGTTCCACTCACCTACATCAAAAATCCCTTCCAACCACCCAACTAGAAACCAACCAGTTAATTTTACACTCAGATTAAGGCTAATACATCATGGAAACACTGAGAGAGGTTCAGATTTCCCACCAGCTACATGACACTAAAAAGCCCAGCAGGAAGCAGACAAAGGAAGGTAGTTACATGATTGTCTTTTGTCATCTTGATCAGCTGCTCCACAGAGGCCCTAAGCTCATTTCCAGACATTGTAGACAGCACTACAGAATAAAACAGGGCAGCAAGCTCACGCATTTCTTCTTTGTTCGTGTTCATCAGGCTCTGTGGGAGTTGTTAATAAGAAACAATAACTTCTCAAACAGTCTGTTCATACAGAGGTCCAAACTTACAGCCACAATCATCATGCAGCAGCACAAATAGTATTTCATTCTTTAAACTGAGAGTACTATCACCTAGTAAGAACCAAAGCATTAAATTGAGCAAAGCATTCATTACATGCTTAACTTTTAGCAGGAAGATTACCACTAGCCACAGGAGGGCTAATCACCAGCTCTCAGTTAAACATGTTGACAGAACGCTTTGCTGAATTTTGTTTTCAAAGAAAAGCTTCCACATTTCACATCTACGTGGAGCTTAGAAACCCTATGGAACTACGAAGACACCATTTTTTCCCAAGCTACCATAAGCTTCCATTTCCTTTCTATTAATCAAAGGGAAAAAAAAAAAAGCCTGTAGAGGTTAAACCACTTAAATGCAATGACAACCAAAAAGAAAAAACAAATGTCCAGGAAATCACAGCCCTCAGTACAAATCTACCCATTTCATATTGGAGATGTTTTATTATTTAAATTGCCAGAAAGTTGAATTTTGGAAGCCTCAGGCCATTTGTTAAGATATAATCTTACCTCTTCCATTAACTTGAGGTATAATGCAACAAACTCACGTCCAGAATTCATACACTAAGCTTTAAATTACTTGGGTTATCAGAAATAATACAAAAATGAGCCAAGTGAAAAACCAAGATAGGGGACCTGTCAAGCTCTTGAAATACAATTCTAATTTCAACTCTAAACTTGTATCAGATCATGTTACTGACTTCTAACAAGCCCTTGGAACCATTCCTTCCACTTGGCAAAGTGAAATCACACAAAAGATGATTTATAACTGGAAACTAGGTAGTATCAATTACCATCCCTAGAAGCTTGCTAATGGATATCAGACCAAAGAAAATGAAGGGTTTCCTGCAAATGAGGAGCGATACTGGAAAATATATTTTTTTAATTTTTATTTTTTGGTTTTGGTTTGTTTTTAAGTCTTAAGCTCTTCTCTGAAGCTCATGCTTGCACTTGAAAAGAGACGCATTAAATTGCAGGTATCAGCAGGAGAAATTATTATAATACATTCTATTTTGTATTTTTTTTTTTAGGTTGACCAAGTATTTTTTGCTGACAGATTCCCCAAACAGAAGCAAAGGCAATCTGTAAGAGTGTAGTAAAGCCTGATTAAATTGAATCATTAAAAGAAAGGTTCCAAAGAAACTTTCCAAGAACAGAGTCTAAACAAAGGTGAATTCCCTTTGGTTTATTGCCCACCAGGCTCCTGTTGATCAGCTTTTTGTATGGGGCTAATAAAAAAGAACAAAAAAATTCCTTAAGAAGCACTCTAATACAATCAGGAACCTAATTCATCTCATTTTCTGAGAGGACTGTCACAGCTTCCAACTGGAATATACCTATTTATAATCCATTTCTTCAAAAATTTCCTTTTTTTTTTTTCCCAGTTTTCTTTTGCTGTTTTAACAGATCTTCCAGTCAAGACAAAAACTGACTATTCCAAGAGGATTAATGACGTAGATTACCTGGAACACACACATAGGTCGATGAACAAAATCACTAACATCAAAGAAGCAAAAAAATACTTCTTTCTACCCTGTTCCATGTAACACCTCATCAGGTGTTGACTGTACATAGAAACATCAGATTTTGAAGTAAGTGCATACTTTACATCATAGGAAAATGCCAAATTTTGCTCATGCTAAGCCTCCTCTACCCCCAACCCCAAAACATAACGGAGAGAGGGAAAAGAAAAAAAAAAGTTAAGAAAGACGTTTTCAACATACCTTTATCCAATCCATTTTGTCTACAAATCTGGTGGCTAGCTTTTCTGGATACACTGAAACAACTTCCAGAAGACAATACATGACTGGCAAACCTGAACAGTTATTAAAAAAACAGGTTATTAAGAATAGCAGTATTTAAAACCATCAAACAATCAGTAATAAAAAGAAATAAGAAATACCAGCCATTTCAATGTATCCATATGCAATTTGCCAGGGATACCAAATAATACATAAAAGTAGGTTATTCTGTTTCTTTGAGATACTAGGTAAACTCACAGCAGCAAGCATTTGGGTAACAATTTTTTCTAAAGGTTTTCAAGCACTTCAAGACTACGCTTATCACAGGTATGTGGTTATGAGAACAACAAAGACAACATTCACTGTTGAGGAAACCGCTGTAGACAATGGCTTCACAATTTTAACAAACTATGTCAACTGATGCTGCAACTTTACTGTCCCACTTCCTCTAACCTATGCAGCAGCATAGAAGAGAACAAGTTTACGCTGAAGACTATACGGTCCATGTTGCAACTGTGTGATTGCTGAAGCCAAGTTCAAAGTACTGGGGGTGTGGCAACTCATTTCTAATAAATGACTTCGTAAAGATGCCGCTCCACACAGTTTCTTACCTCCAACACCAGCTAACAGCTGCTGAAGAAGGCCAATATATATCTGTACAGGGTTGGTTTCTACACTTTTTGAAGAAGAGGAGGAAGAGAAAGATATGTGGTTGCCAGACATGAGGTTTCTAATGTAACGCCCAATGGCTGGGGCATGATCTTGCATATCTGCCAAGCTCTGTGAGGTTGGTACCACGCCTGCACTGTGAGCAAGACACATCCGCAGGTAAAGAACAATCTAAGAAGAGAAGAGAAAAACATAGGATTCTTGTGAATATAACAGCACTTGGGAAACCATAGAGGAGAAAAAAATACAACATATTCCTTGCTCTTTTTAACATAATCAAAACAAGACAGTTCCTTCTTCAATCAACTCAAGACAGAAAAGTCAGCAGCAACAAAGTGCAAGAAAATTTAGGATCAGTTCCTGCAATATGCTTGTGTAAGCAGACAATCCTACAGTGCCTGAATCACATTCAAAAGATTAAATCTTAAACACCGTTTTGGTTTATCATAAGCTGATGCAATCTGCTTGCAGGCTGTTCAGCCTGTACTCTATACCAATCTGGCATGCATCCAATGCAACTCAATGCATTACCAACACAGATCTTGCATCACATCTGAATTTCTGTCTCCAGCTCAATGAAGCCAGGGCATCTGCCATGAAAAGAACAGCCTCAAGGAGCATAATTGGGCTTATGTAGAAGATTGTCAGTTCCTTCCTTTAAGAAGGTATTACATTAGGTCTGCTTCAGAAAGCAGTGGAGCAGCCCTACTAGTATCACCCCTCCTAAACCTTTGTGCAAATTCTCTTCAGACCTCTTTTTAAGGACAGAGGAATAACGTGAGGAGAGTTAATCCCAGTATCTGTTTATACAAGGAATTCTGGAATGTGCTGTGACTTACCATAACCTTTAGCTTCTTACATTGTCCTTTAAATAAATAATGGTAAACACATCGAAGGAAGAGAATACAGACAATTACCTCTCCAAATGTGGCAGGATTGAAAGGCAAGGCTGCAGTCCCAGTCATATATTTAGCTGGAGTTTTCATTCGGTGAGAGGCCTAAACAACAGAGTATATTAAGAGCAGGACGTTCAGATCCATGAACAGCAGAGATGTTGGAAAGGTCAGTGAAATTTTGCTGTGTTTATCCTCCACTTAGCAACTGAAAATGTACAGCAGAATAAAAAAGGCACAGTGCATTTGATAAGGAGTCCTAAAGCATATTTTGGGTCCGTCAGCTTGTTCTCTCTCTCTGAAATCAGAAAGTGGAAATTCTGAATTCATGAGAGAGAGCTGCAGGGCAGGCTGGTGGAGGGACAACATTCTTCCCCTCGCCGAGGCAAAACAGAAAGTGTTTTAGAATTCAAAACCAAAATACCTCATAATTCCAAACTCAGAGGCTCCCAAACTGCCGGGCAGCCAGGAGCCGTGAAGACTGCAGCTCTAACTGGGGAGGCTTCAGAGAAACTAGGCTTCCCCAGTACTGGGAAGTGAGCACCTTGTGCTGCACCAACCAGGACCAGGAGGTCTTTAAGACCCTGCTACCTGCTTAGTAGAAGGCTGGTGCAGCGAGCAAGCAACTCATTTCCATGAAAACGTTAGCTTTGACAAGGAAGAATATTCCAGCAGAAAAACACCCAAAACCAGAAGGTTTCCAGCAGTATCTACTACCAATGCTCCAGAAAGGCATGTCAGTATTTTCTAGTCAATATGCACTTCGATGGAAGGGCTGGATTCAGTAAGGAAGCTTTGCACATGAGTTAGTCATATTTAAGTCAACAGATCCTCATCTCTTAATGTGCTCAGATCTTTTGTTGCACTGGAACCTCAGTGACATCCAGAGCCACCAGTGAAAGCATGGCTTAGTGAACCAGAAGATGACTTCCTTGAGGAGTGGGTTCCTTTCCACACTCAGCAGATCATGCCCTACTCCTTAAAATAAACTTTCTTGTAAAGGAAGAGAAGGATGGTAACTTATGCAGGAAAGCCATTTTGTGCGTTGGCCTGTTGTGCCAAGCTATGCATACTCACTGAGTGACATTAACAAAACTCTAATAAATTTAAAAACATTACCTACATAGTGACAGGCATTTATTAGTAGTAAAACTCAGCCTTGGTTTCTTAATTTTTTATGCCTATATGAACAACCAGTAGCATGGATAAAAACAAGTTTTTCCTAAAGCTTCACATACTTCAAACACCAGCAAAGTATAGCGTTTCACAAGAAATATCTCATCTGTAGGTGTTTTGCAGTCACAGATCTCTTGCAAAACCAGACAAACTCTGATATTATACTTCTTAGATTTGTAAAAAAAAAAAGACAACAAAACAGACAAATCAAAGGAAAAAGGAAGTGACACTTCACATCATCTTTATAGCTTGCAAGTCTGATATAGCTACTATACACAGAAGTGTGTAATGCAGACTAGATTTTTAACACCTCTCCAGGAAAACTCAGTGTAAATAGGATAAACTCTCTGGTATTGGTTTTGTTACATCATTCCACTAGACTCATGAAAGGTCATGAAAGGTTACTTACATGGCCATTATTTTTACTGATTGCAAAGATGAATAACCAAGCCTCTAAGGGAACAAACCAGACTTCTTCGTTTGTTCCAGTATCTTTCTTTCTCATCCCAGAACCCTTTTTCTATTTTATGCACAGTATTATTTTTCTCTGGCCTAACCAGAGGGTAACCTTCTTATCCCTGCCAAGATCATTTGTCAAACATACTGGATTGTCAGCCCTGAACACTGGCTTCCCTGTGTCACACATCTTCTGCACAAACAGCATCACTGCAAAATAATCCCTTTTTTAAAGGATAAACTCTAGTGATACATTCCACTTAACACTTGGATCTCTTGTGATTATTGCCAGCAGAAATTTAACTGTGAGTGCTAACCTTGGCAGTGTGGTTCTTGTGATATTGTGTGTGGTTTTCCCTCTGGTCTTAGCTAACTCTGCTCCTTAAAGGAGGTGAAAGAAATGGAGACTGGGATGGGAAGACCACCCTTACTACATACGTAAGCATCAGTGTTGTTATTTACTGGGACAGAAGCACTGTACCTTGTCTTGAATATAATGGACCATTTCAGGAAAGGAAGGCATCTGCTTCCCAGAACTCTCCTTTTCATTTTTACCAGGAAATGTTCTCAGCACCCGCTGTGCTTCTCCGTGTACCTCCTCCCGCCTTGAAGGAGAAAAGACAAGAAAGACATTATTTGCACAGAACAAATAGTCTCTAATGAGCAATGAGATCTTAGGAAACTGGGTAAGAGCGAACAGTTTTAAAATGAGAAGTGGTTTTCTGTAAGGAAGAAAAAAAGTCAAACATTTATTGGGACTTCCAATGATTTGTTTATTATACAGAGGCAGGAAGAAAAGGGTAGTGACGAGTGGCCCCCAAAAAGCAGTCTGGACCAGCCCATTTCTGCTCATTTTATATCCTGGTAGAGTTCACTACCACTTTCTGGTTTCCACATCCTTGTTTTCCAATTCACCTCATCACTTCCTATCTACAAGCTTCAGCTAACACCTACCAGGCTTATTGCTCCCTACCTACCTGAAGATCAACTCCTAAAACAATGCTGACACTGCTATGACAAAGCAGTCTGTCTGTTTAACCTTCCTTTGTTATACAACAGCTATGCACATAAAAAACTGAGCAATTAAATAAGTTGGAAAAAAAAAACTCACAAGTGGCAAGAACAGATAACTGTGAATGAAATGATTACTCAAATTTATTGAGTCACCTGCTTCTCAGCAGCAAACGGCAACTTTCACACAGGCACAGTCCTGACTCTTTACAAGCCAAGCTAAAAACAGACTGCAACAGTTTGCCAGGAGAAAAGAATTTCTAGCCACTGTAAAGGTGGCCAGATTCACTGCAGTGCATTTTACTTTGCAATTGATCATTAGCACAGAACTGCAGAATGGTTTGGGTTGGAAAGGACCTTAAAGCCCATCGAATTCCAACCCCCTGCCATGGGCAGGGACACCTCCCACTAGACCAGGTTGCTCAATACCCCATCCAGCCCAGCCTTAAACACCGCAGTTCAGTGGAAACTAGAAAAAGAATCCAAGCCAAAAGTGGTGTAAGACATAGTAACAGCTGTCCACAGGTCCACCAACATTGCTAATACGGAAGGGCCAACTTCCAAATTACTATACTTGATTTTCATTTATTTTTTAGCGATGTACATCTGTGTGCATCTATATGCACAAATACATATTCCATCCAAATATATATTGGATCTTGTAAATACATATTTGGGTTTATATGTATTTGGATGAAAATAATTTAAAGGGAAAAAAAACAAAACTTACGGGTCTCCTGCAGCTAACAGCAGTAAGTATCTGGAAGGGATATGATCTGGAGGAAATACTGTGCTAGCAAATTTCACAGCCACTTGACGTACTTGAACTTCAGGCTTAAAGAAAACAGACACAAACATACAGCTGAGTTTTACATGAACATTCTAGTAACCTTCACTCATCAGTCATCTGTTTTGTCCTTCTGTACCAGCATAACTCATAGAGTTTGTACATTTTGAGACACTGTTTTTGCTAACTCTTCAAAGGGCAGGAAATGGTGAAAAGAAAAGGTAGCTTCTCATATATACCCAACTGGAGAATTAAATGCTAAATTAAATACATGCACCATCTGGAGAATTAGAAATTGGAGTTATCACTAATTCTTACACATCTGAACTATCCCACTAAAGCAGCTTTGAAATTAAGAATGACACACATGAAACAAAACTGTGCTTAGGAGCAGCACAACCAGAAATATTAACTCAGGGAGGTCATTCTCTCTGGCGGCTTCAGTTAGTCTTAAAATGGTATTGCCTGGAGTCCTAGATCACTAGAGCACACAGGCAAGAGTCATCACCATGAAAATAGTCTCTTACACAGCTATTAGTGCAGCCACCAGAAATACAAGTACCTCTGCAGCAACCCTAAGTACCCATGCAAACATGTAGAACACAAAAGCCTCCCATTCTGAAAACTGAGGCCCAGACCTCTGGGGAATCCTGAACAAAAGTGAGATACTCAGTAAATCCTGGTTTCTTCTGGATTAGTGTCCCAAGGCTGAGCTCCTGGGCAGGCTCTCAGGTGCCTTATTTATTGTAGAAATCAAAAACCACTGGTATCGCTACTTCTCAGTTAGTTAGTGATCCTTTCTACCAAATTACTGCTTTCTTAAAGCACTTCAGATGGGGCTGTACCTGAAGTACCTACTTCTCAAGTTTCCTTAGGATAAGACTACGGGAGATACACGGCACAACTGTAGAAAATTTGTTTCTTTGTGAAATAAAACACAAACAAAAAAACTGCATTATCATCTTTTCTCCAGTCACTGCACCGTATTAAAAATATTTCATCTGAGTACACATCCTCTTCTCCCAGGTAATGTCTAACAGCAGTAGGAGAGAGATGTGGTCCAAAAGAATACAATAATAAGTGCCAAGGAAGAGAAGACTGAATAGCTCTTGGAATCATAGAATATCCCAAGTTGGAAGGGACCCATAAGGAACATTGAGTCCAACTCCTGGCACCACACAGGCTCCCCAAAAATTCATACCATATGACTAAGAGCATAGTCCATCTTCTTTTAAGATACCTAATTTTGATCTCAATGAAAATACCTTTATCAGATAAGAAGCTACAAGAGCTTCCATCAGAGTACGCTGTGCTCCTTCCAAGTTACTGTATGCTCCAACCATCATAGACAAAGCCTCCTGAATGGCAAGCCTTGTATCAGCATCTTCCTGTTGTACAAAAGTAAGAGTTTTCTGTCACTTTGAAGTGCACAGTGACAAGTACTAAGCAAAGCCAGTGCAAAATATTAATGATTTCCCAAAACCCCACCAGCACCCACCTTACATAAGGCTTCAAAAAACTGCTGTACCAACGCTATATCCTTGGTAAAGAGCTGAGGCATTCGGCTGAAACAAGATATTTTTGTTCATGAACATTTGTTGTTTGTTTGTTTTTTTAAATTGTGATGTTTCACTTTTCATTGGTTTTCCCCTCACCTCACATTTTAACTGTCAAACAAAAAGAGCCAACACAGAAAGTCTGCTCTATCTTATCCATTTCCACCACATAGCAGAACACCCCTCAACACAGTTTGGAGACTAAGATATTCTCAGGACAAGAAATTAGATCACCAGCAAACCACTGAACATACCACTTGTCCAGCTATGTGCCCTCTAACCTTTACTGAACATCTCTTAAATTTATGCTTCTGGCAATCCACAAAGTGGAACCATTTTTTAAATTTTATGCATAATTCAAGACCTGCCATTAATCACTGCTAGCAAAGCTATTAGCCAAATGAATAGTTCACTTTACATCCCCAGAGATGTTACAAGAATGCTTATCTCTGCACTGTACACCCCATTGCAAAACTCGCAGGAGATGCAAGGTTTGCTTCTGATAAAAGCAAACAGATTACTCTGGAAAAAAATATTCAATGACCCGTTACTTAAATGGCGTTTCTGTTACCTGGAGAGTTTTCCAACTGCTGAATAAGCCATTGACAGCAATTTTGAATCCTTAAATGATAAAACAAATATAATTCAGCAAAAACAGGACTATATAAAAACTTATCTATCTAATTAAACATTCATTTTACATCTTGTCTCCAAAGTGCTCAAATAGCCTTTCATGGACAAAGAATCCTGGAACATAACCATACCCAAGAATAAAAGCATCAGATAGGAACAGAGGATGCATGCTTTTCCAAAAGAATCAGAAAATTACAAGCAGTGACAAAATGTAAGTTTCCCTTCTGGTCTCAATTAAATTGTATGTTATTTACAGGGGAGCAGCTAAGAAGATTTGGCAAATGTAAAAAACAGTAGCTAAGTGAGACAGAGACATTTCACTGACCCTGAATACCACCTTTATAAAAAGGAAGCTGTTTGTGCAATGGATCTGGCAAATGACCAATGACACATCTGAATATGGACTGTCTCCTTCCTGAACACTTCTTTTTCATGCCTTTCACAATACCAGAGGAGGCTCACACCTCCAAGCTCCAGCTTGGGCCAAAAGGTCACATCCAGTGGTTCAAATGTACCAGCAAAAGGACCAAAGATGCACAAGAGAAGGTCTGCAAAATCAGCTCTGCATAAGATATGCGAGGGAATATCTTGGGGAATCCACCTGCTGAAATTGTACTGCAAGGATCAAATACGCTCTATAGCAATACTGTCACTGGATAACAGGAACGAACGTGTTACCAGCAGTTCAATGTTATATGTGTCTAGCACAATGGGGTGCATGCATGGAGCTGAGGCCTCTGTGCACTCCAAAGTAATGAGGAATAGCAGAGGGATGCTACTCTTGCTTCACTCTTTAGGTTACCAGTGGTATTATTTCCTGAGCCTCTGCAGCTAGTGACCGAGCACTTAACCAGACCTGTTATACAAATAGAATATATTTCCTGTAACAGCCTTTTAAAACACGGTTTTCTTCTCTTCCAAAAAAAAAAAAATCTTAGAAAATATCCTTGGACAGTCACCTCAGCAAACTGCAGGTATAGAGATTTACCAGTTCCCATCATAAACACATTTGTCTTTTCCTTGTTTTATGTGAAAAATTACAGTTCTTTATGCAAAGAACCTTTCAGCTTACCTCTTTGTATTCATTGATCAGCTTTGTAAGTCCATTCAGTAGCATTGGGCCTAACGGCTTTATTTTACTTTCTGGGCAACTGGAATTAGAAACACCAACAAAGAGCACTTAATGCTTCCATCCCTTAAAAATATACTCCATCAGTATCACTTCTCTTTTCATCTTTGCTAAACTGAGAAACTACAGCTTAACATATGAAAGTACAAGCACAACCCCCCTCCCCAGTTATTTTCAAGATTAAGGGAGAAAAACTACCTTCTGGCAGTTATAGTAGTATTTTTTGTCCTTAGTTCACTTATACATTGAATAAATAGGGTGGCCTGTATCTGTATCGCTGGAACACTGTGCTCACTCTTGATTACTTACATGATACAAATATGATGCACAAACTGCAAGGACAGACTTCTCAGTTTTGCATTTGTGTTTGCACCAAAGAGTCCATCGTAAACCACCTGGCAAAACAGAATAAAGAGCAGATCAGAGAGTGTCTGGCCTCACATTCAGAGGTTCTCTAACTCCCCTTCTTTTTCAAGCACCATCGTGACCAAACTCATTAGGAAGTGCAGTTTAGGAATGTATGTGTTACCTGAATGTTAGCTGGGAATGTTTCTGCAGCTTGCCTGGATCGCAGGAGATGAGGAACAATCTTTAATTTAACACGGGTGCTGACTGACTCTCGTTTCATTTCTGGTTTCAGAACAGATCCCTGTCAGAAAGAGAGTTAAGACAATGCAGTGCATCTTTGCATAGCAGTAACTTCTAACTTTACTAAATTATGTTCTGCAAATCAGAATGCACTGGGACAGAGAGAAAAAATACTCAATAGCAAAAGTGTTCACTGAAAGCAGAGATCAAAGGAAGTGATAGATTTAAGAAATATATATGCCTAGATCAACAAACAGATAAGGCAACTCAAAATACAGTTTCAAAAATTACGCATGTATGCAAGTCAGAAAATAATCTTACCTCCTTGGTTTTCAATGGTATATCCCCAAGATACACTTTATACATTTTGTTGATGATAGCAGGATTGTTCCAGTCAATTAAGCTAAAGAAGAACACACACTGATCACCAACTCGTTATGATTCTGACCTTTGGTTACTTTTTGAAACATACATATTTTACAGCATTTTGCATCTTATTCATATTCTTACTTAAGTATTATTAGATCTGATTTGACTTCTAATCACTACTCCCACAACCACAGATGTTATCAGGAGGAATGTGCAGTGATTACAGATCTCACCTACACATTGCAACAATTTTATTCCAAATAACTCATGAGAAATCTACACGCTCACTGCTCTCCCACCAAAACAAGACAAACTATGACTACTGACTGAAAACAGAATGGCTGTTTTTGAACAAATGTCTCCATATTCTTCAACTGCAGTGCTTTGGTATTTCACTGGAGAATAGGATATTTATATTTCTAGGACTATTTCATTTTGGTCTCTCAGACAAACCTGTCTACGCACATGATAGCCATTGCCATGGAATCACAGAATGGTTTGGGTTGGAAACGACCTTAAAGCCCACCCAGTTCCAACCCCCTGCCACGGGCAGGGACACCTCCCACTGGACCAGATTGTCCAAAGCCCCATCCAGCCTGGCCTTGAGCACCTCCAGGGATGGTGCAACCATAACTTCTCTGGGCAACCTGTGCCAGGGCCTCACCGCCCTCTGAGTGAAGAATTTCTTCCCTATATCAAATCTAAACCTACACTCTTTCAGTTTAAAGCCATTGACCTTTTTCCTATCACAAAGTTCCCTCCCTATCTTTCCTGTAGGCACCATTTAAGTACTGAAAGTCTGCAATGACATCTCCCTGGTGCCTCCTCTTCTCCAGGCTATGCAACCCCAGCTTTCTCAGACTTTCTTAGTAAGAGGTGCTCCACTCCTCTGATCACCCTTGTGGCTCTCCCTCTGGACCCACTCTAACAGGTCCACATCCTTCTTGTGCTGGGGGACCCACAGCTGGATGCAGTGCTCCACGTGGGGACTCACGAGGGCAGAGCACAGAGGGAGAATCACCTGCCTTGAACTGCTGGCCATGCTTCTTTTCCTGCAGCCCAGGACACCATTGGCTTTCTGGGCTGCAAGCATGCACTGCTAGCTCATGTTCAGTTTTTCATCCACCATGAATCTACCAGTGGAAGTCTATTTAGGGACAAAACTGATTAAGACTAAGTCCATTGTACATGCAGAACACAGCAGCTAGCAAATCAGAACACTGTCCTTTCAAACCTAATGGTGTCTCAATCTCTGGATTGAGACTTTTCACTGAATGTCTCAAATTATCTGATGCTAACTATTGGAGAGACTTTTGAACACACAGACATACAAAAAGCATGGAATACAAAAATGTAAGCATGCATGTTTCAAGGAACCGGGGGATACAGAACCATCTCATTCTTTCAGTAAAGAAATTGATTACACAAAAGTGATCTTTTAAGTACAATATATTTCTCATAAAAGACATTTAACGTTTTGTATTAATGTGCATTTTGTCCAAACGTGTATTTTGCTCTCCAAGCCCAGAACACCAAAACAAAGGGAAAGATGAGACCAGCAGTAAAGGACAGATTGCATTCCTTCACCAGACTGTGCTCACTTGGTAGAACCACCCCTTCCGCCACAATTGAGACACGTGATGAGACTTGAATGGAGCAGGTTTCACATTACATATCTGACTCCAAGTTAAGTAGCCCTGGACTTCTAGTCATACAGAAGCCACCCACATATTCCACTGACAGACCTATCTCCTAATCTTCTAACATGAGCCAACAAACTTCACATGGTCAATGACTCAGCAAACAGTACTAACAGCAATTACTCCAGCCTCATAAAGAGTTAAAGAGAGAATATTATCACTAGATCATGAAAGCTGGGCTGCAGACAAGCAAAAAGCTTTTATAATGCAGACACCGGCAGCTGCCAAGCTTTCTAGACTACGGTCCGCCTCACAATTACACTGCCTTTACTTCCTAGCTAAATTAAATGAAAG
Organism: Anas acuta; assembly: GCF_963932015.1. Taxonomy (NCBI): domain Eukaryota; kingdom Metazoa; phylum Chordata; class Aves; order Anseriformes; family Anatidae; genus Anas; species Anas acuta. Next base: position 67,530,624 of record NC_089017.1, read on the forward strand.
TATGTATTTTCAATTCTGTGATTGAATGATTCTGAGTTGCCTGCTGTGAATCACACAGCAAGGCTTTATATATCCACACCGGACAACGTGGAAATTGAAAAGCAACAAAATGGCTCAAAAGCAATAGCAAAGATGACTGCAAATGGTTACAATTTCAGCTCCAGAGCCTGGTGATTTTTCCAGCTGTGAGGCTACAAGTACTGTTCCAAAACCCAGCCCCATGGCAGATACATGAGGGGCTGTATCAGGCTTCCCTTCACAGCACAGTCTCTCTGGAGCACTACGTGAGCAGCAGTGAGCATCATTAGAAACACTAACATCACCTTTTCTCAAAACCCAAATTTGTACCTTTGTTTGCTCTTCAGTTCAAGGTCAGCTGCAGTGGCAACACTGTGCCTTGTGTCACTGGAGGCCACAACCAGGTGTACAACAGCTTCAAGTTCTGGCACCTGCTCCGCTTCGATGAACTTCACTATCCCCAGCTTGCACTATTCAACAATGTGGAAAGTAAAGGCAGTATTACTGACAAGAAAGTGTGTGTTAAAATAACCACAGCAGCTCAACTGTCTGAAATGCTGGCTTTTGCTTGCTAAGCTGAAGTTCGTTTGTTCTCCCCACCTCTTTACCAGCCTCCTCTTGTCTCCTTTTGAAGCAGCCACTTGCAGCAGAGTACTGGCATACTGATCAGGAATACTCTGCTGCTTCTTGGCTGCAAGGGGCAGTTTCACCAACACTGGATAGTTTTGCAGCCTCACTATCTCCAGGAGGAAGATGCAAGAGGAGGCTGTGGATGTGTCTGCTTCCTACCCAGCTCAGAGAGCTGCCAGCAGGGTGAGGGAGGCACCTCTCACCCCTACCTCACTGTCGGGAATTTCTTTAAGGCATCGTGCCCGAGTCCTCCATGGCATTCCCTCAGGCAGCTAAAGTCCTGGCCAGAATGAACTGGACATTTTCCCTCTAGCCTTCCCTTCCTCTGTTTGCAGCCATCCTTGCCACCACCCCCAGTCCCCTGAGATCAGCCCGTCAGTGCAAATACCTGCTCCAGCAGCTCTGGTGTCCATGGGCTATCCCCAATTACCCTCTTGGCTGCATAAAAGCTCATCCCCGGAGGCGGCTGAGGGATTCCCGGACCTCCCACAGTACTTGACGAAGAGCCTTGTGCTGTGGGCATGTTTTGCCGACTCTGAGATTCATTCAGTACGTACCTAAACAGATGGGAATTGAGTTTCATTAGAGGCTTTACCACTCCACACTGCCAGTTGGATTGTATGTTGTAATACACATAACCTGTATTCTTCAATTAATCCCATGACTTTGACATAAGACAGAATTTTATTCATTTGAGACTCAGCTACCAGTTACCCCAGCATATTCCACAAGAGCTGTAGCTATCTCACTATAGCTGTTTGGAAAAAAAACAGCAACTGCAAAACCCCTTGGTTAAGAAAAGGAAGGATCCACTGATGTTTCTGAAAAGAGTTATCTCAGGTTACAAACCAAAAAGACTGTTCTCTGCTATATTAGAACTCAATGCATAGCTAACACTAGATGTGACGAGGTTATATTAAAAGCTTTAGCAACATTTGTATGATTTCTATGAAAGACTTCAAGCCTAATAAGGGAAATAGTGAACCATATTCAACACAAAGCATCAGGAAGCAATCCCTGATGTCAAAAAATAAGCAAACAAATGAAAATATCTTGAAAACAGCAGTTTCAGTGCTGGGCAGGGAAAGAAAACAAAACCATAAGGATTAAATTTACAGTCTTTTTGTAGGCTGGCAAGTCTAGCCACCTTGAGTGTACATATGTGCCCTCCAAAAGCTACTCTACCTCTCCCTCTATGTTTGGAAGCTCACTCACTGCAACAAGGGATCATAATTTTAGAAGAGACAAACCTACCTGGAGTTCTGTAAGGCCTTTGACACTGTCCTGCATGACATCCTGATCTCTCAATTGGAGGGATATGGACTTGAAGGGTGGAGCATTCAATGAATAAAGAATTGGAAGGATGGCCGCACCCAAAGAGTGGTGGTGAATGGCTCTGTCTTGTGGCTGGTGACAAGCAATGTCCCTCAGGGGTCTGTCTTGGGACCAGTACTGTTTAATATCTTTTTACTCTTTAATATCTTTTGTGGGAGACAGAGGGATTTGGCCAACCTCTTTTCGGTGGTTTGTGGAGACAGGACAAGGGGCAATGGTCACAAGATGGAGCCCAGGCAGTTCCACACCAACATGCGAAAGAACTTCTTCATGGTGAAGGTGATGGAGCACTGGGACAGGCTGCCCAGGGAGGTTGTGGAGCCTCCTTCTCTGGAGGTATTCGAGGCCCATTTGGATGCCTACCTGGGCAGCCTGCTCTAAGGAACCTGATTTGGCAAGGGGGTTGGACCAGATGATCTTTCAAGTTCCCTTCCAACCCCTACAGTTCTGTGATTCTGTGATCTTTATAAACAACATAGACAGAAGAATCGGGTGCACCCTCAGCAAGTTTGCAGGTGACACCAAGCTGAGTGGTGCAGTCACACAGCAGAAGGAAGGGATGCCATCCAGAGGGACCTGGACAGGCTGGAGAAGTGGGCCCACATGAACCTAATGAGGTTCAACAAGTCCCAGTGCCAGGTGCTACACCTGGGCCGGGGCAATGCCAGCCATGAGCACAGACTGGGAGAAGAGCTCCTGGAGAGCAGCCCTGCAGGGAAGGGCTTGGGGGCTCTGCTGGACAAAAGGCTCGACACGAGCCAGCAGTGGGTGCCTGCAGCCAGAAGGCCGACTGCGTCCTGGGCTGCACCAACAGAGGGGTGGGCAGCAGGGGAAGGAGGGAGGGGATTGTGCCCCTCTGCTCGGCCCTGGGGAGGCCCCACCTGGAGTGCTGCGTCCTCCTCTGGGGCCCCCAGCACCAGAAGGGTGTGGGGCTGTTGGGGCAGGTCCAGAGGAGGGCCATGAGGATGATCAGAGGGCTGGAGCTCCTCTCCTGTGAAGAAAGGCTGAGAGAGCTGGGGATGTTCAGCCTACAGAAAAGAAGTCTCTGGGGTGTCCTCATTGCAGCCTTTCAGTATCTAAAGGGAGCTTATCAAAAGAGATGGAGACCAGCTTCTTGCTCAGGCAGATAAATGGAAAGCGGGGTTTAAACTAAGAGAAAGTAGATTTAGATTAGATGTTAGGAGGAAATTCTTCAGTCAGAGGATGCTGAGGCACTGCAAAGGGTGCCCAGACAAGCTGTGGATGCCTCATCCCTGGAGGTGTTCAAGGTCAGCCTGGATGGGGTCCTGAGAAAACTGCTCTAGTGGGTGGCATCCCTGCCTATGGCAGGGGGGTTGGAACTGGGTGATCTGTTAGGCTGATTCCAGCCCTGAGCCATTCTGTGATTCTCTGAAGAACTGTTTTTCTCCAGCCAGCCATTCTCTGTTCTGCATTCAGCACACAGAGAACAAAAGGAAGTAAGCAGTCTCAACAATGAGAATAGCTGTTCATCCCAAGTCTCCAAGATTAATGCTTGATTAGCCAAAACTTTAAACACTTACTTGATTTTGAGCTTTAAGCCCTAAAGTTAAGCTTTCTGGTTGTTTTACTGCATGCAGACTGGCAAGGCTCATTCACAACCAGGCAATGACTGAGCAAGATCTATCAGGCATAACTTCGCTATCAACAGCAATAAAGTCTCACCCCAGGGAGCAAGACTTGAAGAGAGAGTCAACCAGTGCCACAGGTGAGATGAAGACACACTCTGTGCACCTTCTGGAAAGAAAACGAAGCTAAAAAAGTACAGACCACTACTCCTTTCCCCCTGCCCTCTGGTATTTCAAAACTAGTTGTCATGCTCTGCCAGTGTACAAAAGCACATAAGGAACTGGAGCCTCATTGAAATGCCAGAGGACTTCACCTCCTGAAGCTACAGCCACAGTAGCATTGGGGTGAAGCTAGCAGCATTCACCTAGGCAGGTAATAAAATGCAACTGACAGGTATGAGCTGTGAACACAGGGGTAGGTTGGGTGTTTTAAACTATAAACCACAACACCCAAATGGTAAGGACACGGCCCCCAAAACATGTGACAGGAGCACGACTTCCAACAGAACTATGTAGAGAAACATCTGGTGCTCATTATTTTAAAAGTAATTGTTTTTTAGGTTAATCCACTTGAGTAAGGTGCTCAAAAAATCCTACTGCAATCAATAAACTATTAGACGAAGAAATATGTTCTAGTGATAAAATTATTTCTACTTTCCTTCAAGTTTCCCAAGTGTTAAGAAGACATTAAAAAATGTATAGAAAATAGATTCAGAGAAAGAGCTGCTTTCAGACACCAGAAGATTCCTAACAAGCAATGATCAGTAAATTCAAGTTGCTCTGTAAATCATTCTTGCTTTCAGAAATAGTGCTCACACCAAGACAACTCCGTCACAGTTAAAATACTCTTCATCCAAAGACAGATGCAAGAGAAAGGTTTGACAACTGAGAAGTACAAATATTCAGAGATTATGCTTACTTATGACATTGGAGGGTCAAGCCTCAAATTCAACTGCACAAGTATAAGCACACATTTTGATTTGCTTTCTGTTTTACAGGTTGGGTTGCTTAAAAGATAGCCCACGTCTCATAGCTTCCCTTTGATCTCAGAAGAGGTCAAGGAGAGGACAACATTAACACCTGATTAAGTCGAAAATAGATGTTTTGTTAAATGTATTGATCCCATTCATACAATTAGGACCCTACTATAACATGTAACTGACTGCATTTGAGGTAGAAAATAACAGCATACTTTGAATAAGCTTCCATAGGTGTGGTTTGTGATGTTTCACACATCAAGAACACAGGATTACCGGATAAGACTGGTATTTAACTTGTACTTACCCATAAGGCATAAGAAGAACATCCAACATAAAGTCCAAAAGCAGCTGTACAGTCTTTGGTTTCTCAGCAAGATTAAATGGAGAAGCTGCTGCTTTCAGTGGTTCAGCAGGGTATTTCATGTGAAAAAGGGTTGGTATTAGAAGATGCATTAGGCTGAAAAACAATTACATTTACTGCAACCATTAAAAAAACACATCTGTTTGTTCTTAACATTAAAGAGAAAAATCTTTACAAACATACCTGGTCCTTAACAGCAAAAAGTACTTAACAGAACTTTCAATGATTCACAATCCAGCAGCCTCTATTTGAGACCCAATGTACTTAGCAATGGAAGACAGAAGATAAAGCACCTACACAGACAATGTGTTTATTATACACCACTACAGACAATTTTTCCAAGAGTCTCTTTGCCTATGTACTTGATTTTTGGATAGGGAAAAACCATGTTCCCAAAGAAAACATTTTTTTACCCTGATCTCAAGAACAGGAGCAAGATTTTACTGCAAGACCTTTCTGTACTATAAGATCATTTTAAAAATACCTCTATACTGTCACAGTGCTGTAGAAAAAATGAAAATATGATTTTAATGACAATTTCCAGTAACATCCTGGTGGAAACATCTCAGTGTAGGTAAGCTGCAGGATCATAATTAATATTTTTCTACAAGTGCTTAGTATACAGCAGCTCACCACTCCTGTGGTGATAACATCACCACAGGGAAAAAAAAAAATCAGGAAATGATACAAATGATTTTACTAAATGACACAAGCAGAATATACTCCAAAAATGCGTATTCATACCTATCTTGCTGTGGTTGAGGTTTCCCTTCCATTGCAGTGAGAAGAGTTGGAGCCAATTCACATTGTCTTTCCACAGGCAAACGGGGGTATCCCATCTTAACATAAATTATGGTAAAATTCTAAGGAGTAGAAAAAGCACACAGTATTAGAATAGAACGAATGAAATATACATGCTTTAAATTCTTCTTGTATGCTGTTATATAAATGGCTGTTGGAAACAAACTACGTTTTTTAAAAGACCAATTTTTTAATTCCAAGGCTCACTGGATTGACAGCTTTTAAAGGGGAAGTTCAGCAAGACTTGCTGACAAAGAGTTGAAGAATAACAATGCAAAAATCCCTCTCTAGCTTCTCCTACTCACTGTCTGTTTCACCAAAAGCAGCTTTACCTAAGCCATAGCTTCAAGGAAATAAAATGCAATGTTTTCACTTACATATAACCAAAATAGTAGGTGTTATTAAATAAATAGTCACCAACATAGCAAGTTTTCTCTTGAAACATGTAATAAAAATAAAATATTTTATATATAAAAATAAAAATATGGTGTAATAAAAGTATCACCATATTTAAAAACTGTGAATGCAACCCAAACAGAGTCTTATGACTGGACAGCAGAGCGGTACTGAATATTAGACTATCTTTAATTGCTAGCACATTGATTCAAATAGCTCAGAACTGCAGAGATTATGTATTCAGTGACCTGGTTGAAATAAGTATGCAAATTTAGTAAAAAAAAAAAGTATCCTTTTTTTTTTTTTTAAAAAGTACTACTAAGAGGTTAAAAGCTATTGAAGATGAAGAGCTGAAGACAAAAGGGACTTTTCTAGTCTTTAGTTCATTCTGATAGTTCCTCTCAACAAAGATTAATTGAGAAAAAACACATTAACAAAAGATAATTACAGAATGGTGCTGGTGATTGTGCAAGTTCTTTTTCTCTGGCTTGCCCTGACAAAATGTGAGCCCTAGTTACGATCCAGACATCATCTGCTGATCACAAGTACCACTCCATGATCAAAATAAATACTAAGTTCAGCTTGTTAAAAGGTGGAGTAAGGAGGAGGAGGCTGGGGATGTGTACATGCAGGGAGAGGGCTGACAGACACAGTACACCACCAGAGTCCAAAGCAGTGCAGGCCTCAGCTGCGTGCCTCCCTTGGTGGCAGTTATTTGGCAACCAAGTACAAGCTGCAATTCACAGCAGGAAAAGCTTCAGACAACGAAACAGACCTACATGGTGTTGAAGATGGAAGAATTATGCTTCTCTGTAGATGGGACTTACTAAAATTTTATGAAGCCCACTAATTCACTGCATAGAACAATATGTATCACGCAGATACATCAGTGAACACAGATTTTTCATGTGTGCTGCCAAAAAGCACAGTTTATGTCACACTTGTCTTCAAACAAGATGGTTCTTTTACTGCTCTACAGAACACAGGCAGACTAGAAGCCCTCAGTCACTCCCAAAAGGAGAACTCTGGATAATCCTACTTGCTTACAGACAACCTGAGAGTACTTCTACATGACTGCAGTTTAAAAGTTGCAATATTTTTCCTTCTGAGGCATCACATTTTCCTTTTATACTGCATATGAATTGGTAACCAGGTAAGATGGACAAAAAGTTTCCCTCTGATTTTATTGCTTTTTCATGGTGAGGACTTACAATAGATCTACCACAACTGAAATGAAAATTATCTTCATTAATGCAACAAAACATTTTAAAGTTATTTTTGCTTTACCTAATTAGGTGTCGTTGAACAACACCTAATCTATAAAATATTTTCATCTTCTCTTGCTCAGCTAACATCCTGACCCTAAAACCACACAAAAATGCGTTCTCGTGTTCAGAGAAATGCAGATGCTTTAATCAAGACGCTGATCCTGCACATGTCAAGAAGGATTGGCAGTGGCTTGCAAAATAGGGCCTCAACAATAGGCCTTCTGTAACACAAGCAGTGACATGTCATGGATTCATGAAAAATCAAGAGTGATTACCAGTATTTTAACAAAGTCAACAGAGTAGCTATTTTATGAACATAATTTTCACCCACACCAGACTATAAAGTTTAGTTTAAAAGAATTGCTTAAAACATCAACCTCATTACAGAAAGACACCTGTTAAGAGAACTGACAGAAATAAAACAGGAGTTTTTTAAGAATATTCTGCTTGTTACAAGTAAATTGGCAACTATTCTGATAAGAACCAATACTTACAGTGACAAAAGACACTGCAGAAGGATCTTGATATTGAACCAGCAATGTCTCTACTGGAAGCTGGATTTTTGGGCGACTTTTGATTCGCTTATTCAGATGAACGAGCAACTCCATGACCTGAGAGGAAGAAAACAAGAAATCCTCTAAGAACCACCAGTGATTTTACTACACTGGACTCCACACGTCCCCAGTGCACTAGGAAGGTATATTGCACACAAGTTGGGATGGAGCTTCCTGATTACTTAGTCTCTGAGAAAATGGTGTGCACTATTAACTGTGCTACCTTGAAGCCACCCTGACATGTCTCAAGTCACTATCAAACACATCAAACAGCTCAAACCATGCCACAGCCAACAACATCACGAAGTAGAAATGTGAAGAGGAAGTGATTACTGAAAACGACCAGTTCTTTCTACACATTTAGCTGCTACCCCTCAGAATTCAGCCAGGCTTGGAAATTTGCATCACTGCTGTCTGGGATCTATCTTTTGGCTGCAGAGTAACACCAACTCACAACACAGAACAAAAAGCAAAAACAAACACACAAAACCCATCCATATGAAAGTTACCAAATAACTGTATGAAAACTAATGTTTGGTGCTGAATAAGATAGAACTGTAATTCTTTAGTCAGGAGGAGCGGTGTCCTTTGTAAATCTTCTAAATTGGATGCTGTAACTCAATGGAGGAACTTAAGAAACTACAGTAATCTCCAGTATCTGGAGCAATGGGTTCAGAGAAATCACACAGAGCACCTGCAACTACCACATAAACCCTACCAGACTCTCATGCAAGGTGGTGCAAAAATATCAGTGGCACAAAACAGAGTCAGCTCAGCTTCAGTAAAACCAGACAGCCAGTTCCAGAAAGTCACAGACGCATGGTGACTTCAAGCAATTCAGGTCAAGGAGCCAGGGGCACGCTGTCCTGAGCTGTTGATGGCTCATTACCTTAGTAAAGGCATGGTGAAAAAAGCAGCTAAATAGCTGTCACTGAAGTTGGTGATGGAAACATCTGATTGATATGCATTCTGACCTGCCTGTCATCTAAAACACCATCTTTGCACCCGCTTCACAAGTAGATATCAAACAAAATAACGTCCAGATATAATCCAGAGGAATTGCATGGCTGACCACAAGCAATGGGACTGAGACCAGAGATAAGCTGACAAAGTAAAGCTGAAAGCTATCAACTTTTCATATTGATAAAAATTCCCTTTAATTTAGAGGGGAATAAAACTGTCTGCACACACTGAGAAGAAGAGAAGCATGCACATGACATTGTAAGTTTGAGGGAACTGTTCATATTGCCCTTGACAGCTGTTAAAAAAAATGGGTTGGATTTGGTTATGTGAGAAGGTTTAGCTCATGCCCCGCTTCTCTAATCATTAACATCGAATCAGTGCGCTAATGATCTCAACCAGCAGTACTTATCTGAGCTGAATCAAATATCTGCACTTTTGAGCTTGAGTGCTTTGTATGTTTTTACGTTGGCATCATGCAGTATGCAGAGAGATACTATCCAAAATGGCACAAACACTGCCAGTGCATCAGAACTTCTTGGAGCTGAGAGAACTTGCACTGGATTAGCTGTGCGTGTGACAGACGCTGGGCTGGTAACTGCTTCAGCAAAAGACATCCTAGAGCTGAACTTACGTCACCTGTTAAACTGTGGCTTGAAGAGGGATTAGATTACCTTTTCAGATCAAATTGGTTAGGAGGACACATGCATTGCGAGCTTATTCGCATACCTAGACTATATCCTAGACCTGAAAATGGACGAGAACAAGGAGTTCAAATTATTAAATAACACAAATAGTATTGCTATGACATTCACAAAATTAAGGACGGGGTAAAACCAAACAAAGCAATGTATTAAGGCAGCAGGAGGGAAAGGAAATTTTATTTTTCCCTTTCCATTCTAACAGCGTAAGGTTGAGGAGAAAGTCAACCTGGAGGTTCAGAGTAAACTTACAGTCTAATCAATCCATCTGCTGTATTGAACCTGACTGGGTTTGCATGGCAAGGGTTTGGCAGCAGGGGGGCTGCAGGGGTGGTCCCTGTGAGCAGTGCCCAGCAGCTGCCCCATGTCAGAGCAGAGCCAGCTGCACCCTGTGGGAAGGATGCATGCTTGAGCTGCTCCTGAACAGCAGCAGAGAAAATGTTATGGATTGACCACAACCCCTGCTGCTCACCCACCTGCATCGCTGGGGGCAGGAGTTAGATGCATTGAAACAGAAGCTGAGCCTGGGAAGAAGGTGGTGGGAGGAAAGGTGTTTTTACTTTGCTTTTAGTTCTCACTATCCTGCTCTGTTATTAACTGAAAATAAATTAATAAATAATAAATTAAATTAAGGAAAGCCAGTAGATGTAATATTGTTGGATTTCAGCAAAGCTTTCAGTACTATCTCGCACAGCATCCTTCTGGACAAAACGTCCAGCACAGAGCTAGACAAGAACATAATGCAACGGGGGAACAATTGGCCAACAGATTGGGCTCAGAGGGATGTAGTAAATGGGGTTACATCAAGCTGGAGACCAGCCACCAGGGGGGCTCTGCAAGACCCATTTTAGGGAGTTCTCTTTTATGTTTTCATAAATGACTTGGATGCAGGACTCACATGCATTCTAAATAAATTTGCATGCAACACTAAATAAGGAGGAGCCAATGCTTCCCTTGAGGGTAGCGAGGACTTGCAGCAAGACCTTGACAAACTAGAGCTGGGCATCACCAACTGCATGGCATTTAGCAAGAGCAAGTGCTGGATTCTGCACCTGGGACAGGGCAACACTTCATATACATACGGACTTGCCCTGGCAGCCCAGAGGGGCTATGATTCTGTTGTGCATCATGCTAGGACTCTTTGATAATAGCAATACATAATATTATTGCTACAAAAGTTGCAAGAGATACCTGACAGGAGACAGCAGAGTTTTGTCACTGTGCCTACAGTTAGTCACTGGGTGAACAAATTTTGTGCTTCTCTTTTCTCTACCCCATCTACTTTTTTGCCTTTCTTTTCCAATGTAAGGAGTGTTCACGTAGAAAGCCATATTTGCCTTCCTTCCATTGCCTTAACATGATTTTGAGGCCAGGGTTGAGTAATGGGCACATTCTTTACTGTCCACCAGGCACGATTAGAAAACTAGGTGTTAGTGTTTAGAAGCCATGAGCATTTGAAAATAAACCAGACTTCTTAGACACTTTCCACCAGCTTAGTAGAAAAATAAGAGCAAGTACCAAATTGAAAAGCTTAGTTCTGACATAAGTAGCAGAAGAAGACAAGGTGCAGATTAAACAGATTTATCTGCATGTTACTCAGTGTTAGTGCTCGTTAGAATTAAAAACTAAAAGTGTTTTCCCCTTCTCTCCGTATCACTGATAAAATATTTTGATGTCTATGTACAGAATCAAACAAAAAAATCAAAACCAAATACAACTTATTGTTATACTTTGAATTTATATCAGAAGCAGAATACTGAGAGAGTCAACTTCCCTTCTCTGATAATGACAAGAGCAGAATCCAGGGTCATTGACTGGATTTGACAAATACCAGAAAGCACTCTTATGTTCTTATGATACCATCATCATCTTGTACAGATAATAATCTATAGCTTAAGTATATAAAAGGGGGAAGAGGAAACAAGTTTTATTTCATTATTCATTCTAACACAAAAACTACACTACATTATAAGAATGACGCGTGACTTTGAGAGACCTCTCAAAAATCTAATTTTCAAAGGAGTAGTCCTCCCTCTTTCCTGAATCTCACATCGTTCCAGAGAAAAGAGAATGCTTTCCAGATTATAAATGGAAAAAATGGTATCTCTATCCATGACAAGGAAGTTAAAGCTAGAAGACACAAACCATTCTGTGATTCTATGAAAAATATCATTTAAAAATACCCTAAGGAATATCACAAGTTCGTTGGGTGCCTTCCTTCACAGTTTTAAGAGCACATAAGCATGTATTCAGAAAAACCCTCCTTCTGAGTCTGAACATTTGTCCTTCAGCATCGTGGAATGGTTTTTATGGCTATGGATCCACTTTCATGTGATCATGGCTGGGACCACGTTTTGTATAAAATCTGTGCTCCAGTTATTGGCAGGTTCTGATTTACTGCAGAGTTCAAGTGAAGGTACAACCATTTCCCTATTTCTTCAAGACAAAGAGGGGAATCTGGGTCATGCCCCCAGGGACCCCCATATCCTTCCTCCTCTCCAGCAGCTGACCAAGAAATCCCCTGTTCACTCTGAGAGCCAGCTTCTCCAGTGGTCTCATCCCTAGAGACTACGTTCTCTCCGACTGCTAGCACCATGATACCTTCCTCCTGCCCCCAACACAGAGTCCCTCACCCCGAAAAAGAGCTGGAAATGGAATTTAACAAGACAACAGGACAGACTGTGCTGACCAGATGCAGGACAAGGACAGGCAAGCATACCAACCAGTGAGTTGCTTACATGCCACTGGTCCTTTTTATCTATTCTTTCCTCTACTGTACCACAATTGCTTCTCCTTAAGTCACCTCAATCCACCCCTTTCACCACATTTGGTTCCTCTAACCATCACATAGTAAGGCTTGTGCAATCCCAAAGTGCTCTTCTACTGCACCTCACTGCGTCCACTACCCCTAGGCAGCACCCCCTCAGTTCAAACAGTGCTTTGATGTTGGCTCATGTCACCTAACGCAGCGAAACAAATTCCTCAGGAACATACTGAATTCTGCCTCCAAATTGGTTTGTTCCTTAGTCCTAATTCCTGCAACT